>NC_056737.1:1795910793-1796143293 GCF_019279795.1 Protopterus annectens
GCAGTACAACAAAAGGAAAATAAATGAAGGTCATATGGAACAAAAGATCATTTGTTGTTAAACTAAGTTATAGTGGAGAATTGTAACAAGAGGAAGAATCTAAGTATGGCATGGATTGACTACAAAAAATCATTTGATAGTATCCCACATTCATAGATAAGAGTGTTTAAAATGTACAAGATACACCTTACACTCCTTGACTACATTACACTAAACATGAAACAGTGGCAGACCACTTTGCAATTAAGTCATGATAAAGGACAGATTATTATCCCAGGTATAAAAATTCAAAGGGGGATATTCCAGGGTGACTCTTGTCACCGTTGCTATTCTGCCTTGCCATTAAGCTGTTTCCTTAGCAACGTAGGCCAAGGCTACAATTTGGCTTCTAGAAAACAACAAAGTCTAATGACTTCTCATCTTTTCTTTGTTGATGATTTTAAATTGTATAGCTCATCAGATGAGGAACTGAAAGCACATCTGCAGGTAGTCACGACTTTGTCATATGATATTGGAATGCCATTTGGTCTTGATAAATGTGCAAAAGCAACCTTTAAAAAAGGAAAATTGCAGCACTAGGAAAACATCAGTTTGGGACAAGAATGTGGTATAAGAGAACTTGAGCAAGTGGGGGTGTATAAATACTTGGGAATTGATGAAGGATCAGCAATAAAACATGAACAAATTCAAATAAAGCTTAGTAAGGAGTACTTTAGAGGACTTAAATTAATCCTGAAAACAGCATTGAAACCTAGGAACAAGATCCAAGCTGTAAATCAATTTGCTCTTCCTGTCCTAACTTATAGTTTTGGAGTGATTGACTGGCCCCTAAAAGTGTTGACTAGATTGGATATTAAAACAAGAAGGATGCTTCATTTTCACCAAATGATTTATAAAAATCGGTGTATACCAAGATTACATATTCCCCGTTCTGAAGGAGGGATGGGCTTCCATGAAATTGATTACATGTATAGATCTACAATCGTGGGACTCCACACATATCTACTGACCTCGCAAGACCCAAATGTAGTGAAAGTTTTGAAACATGAGGAGAATAAATCTAAGATCACATCTCTGCTTAATTTAGCAGAAGCATATCAACGTCAAGCAGGAATGGAAATTAAACCAGAAGTAGATTAAAACCAAGCAGCAACTGAATGCGCTAAAAAAACGAAAGAAAGAATATAAGGTAAAGGACCAGATGAGAAGGCAAAAAATGGGGAATAAACATAAATATAGTTGCAATTATAGAAAACTTCTGAAAGAGTCTCATGTTGATCAAGAACAAACACAGGAATGGTTAAGGAGAGGTGAATTCACATCAAGAAATGAAAGGTTAATATTGGCAGCCCAAGATAGTGGCCTGCGTACATGCTGGTTTACAAAGTCCATTGAACATATGGGAGAAACAGACAAATGTAGGTTCTGTGGAACCGAATTGGAAGCAGTTAGACACCTTGTTGCTGGTTGTGATGCACTAATGGCAGAGGGACTGTATACTGAAAGGTATAATAATATGGCGAGACTGCTGCACTGGAGGTTCTGCAAACATGGTTTCAAAGTGGCTGAAAGACACTGGAAACATGAGCCATAAAGAATCATAGAAAATTGTGAAGTTTATATTACATGGGATCATCCAATACCAGCAGTTCAAAAGATAGATGCTAGAAAAATGGATACAGTGGTCCAAGAAAAGAAGACAAAAGTAGCATTGATCATTGAAATAGCCACACCTAGTGACTACAGTGTCTTGCATACAGAGAGACACAAAGTCATAAAATATTGTGATCTGCAGGCAGAAATGAAAGCCATGTGGAAGAAAGATACCCAGACAGTTCCAATAGTAGTAGGAGCAACTGGTCTTATAAAAAATAATTTACAATCATATTTAGATATATTACCAATTCATGTAACACCATATGAATTGCAGAAGGAGTCATTACTGGGCACATTGCAAGTGCTGCAAAGAGCACTTTTGGCTAATGTCAAAGAGTGAAACAATACTAATTTCATGAACTTTAATTGTACTTTGACTTAGGAATGGGGTCCATTCCTGTCATGGTATTAGTAACCCGAAAGACTTGGAGAAATGAAAATGGCAGAATTGATGCCGACAGTTTATAGTCATTTAGAAGAAAACTCAATTATGGCAGTAGAACAAAAGGGCAGTAAAAGAAAGTCATATGGAACAATGGACCATTTGTTGTTAAAGTTATAGTGGAGAATTGTAAGAAGGGGAAGAACCTAAGTATGGCATGGATTGACTACAAAAAGCATTTGATAGTATCCCACATTCATAGATGAGTGATTAAAAATGTATAACATAAACCCTACACTGATTGACTACATTACAGTAACTATGAAACAGTGATAGACCACTTTGCAATTAAGCCATGATAAAGAACAGATTATTATAACAGGGATAAAAATTGAAAGGGGGATGTTCGAGGATGACTCTCTCTCACCCTTGTTATTCTGCCTTGCCATTAATCCATTAAGCTGTTTACTTAGCAGCTTAGGCCATGGCTACAATTTGGCTTCCAGAAAACAACCAAGTCTAATGACTTCTTGTCGATGATTTGAAATTGTGTAGCTCATCAGATGAGGAACTGAAAGCACAGCTGCTGGTTGTCAAAACTTTTTCAGATGACATTAGAATGTCATCTGGCCTTGATAAATGTGCAAAAGCAACCTTTAAAGCAGGAAAACTGCAGTAGCAGTAAAATATCAGTTTGGGACAAGAATGTGATATAAAAGAACTTGAGCAAGAGGGGGTGTATAAATACTTTGGAATTAATGAAGGATCGGCAATAAAACATGAACAAATATGAATAAAGCTTAATAAGGAGTACTTTAAAGACTTAAATTAATCCTGAAAACAGCATTGACACCTAGGACCACGATCCAAGGTATAAATCAGTTTTCTCTTCCTGTCCTAACTTATAGTTTTGGAGTGATTGACTGGCCCCAAAAAGTGTCGGATAGATTGGATATTAAAACAAGAAGAATGCTTCATGCTCACCAAATGATTTATAAAAATCAATGTATACCAAGATTATATATTCCCCGTTCTGAATGAGGGATGGGCCTCCTTGAAATTGATTACATGTATAGATCTGCAATCGTGGGACTCCACACACATCTACTGACCTCACAAGATCCAAATGTGGTGAAAGTTTTGAAACATGAGGAGAATAAATCTAAGATGACATCTCTGCTTCATTTAGCAGAAGCATGTAGATGTCAAGCAGGAATGGAAATCAAACCAGAAGTGGATAAAAAATAGGTAGCAACTAAATGTGCTAAAAAACAAAAGAAAGAATATAAGGTGAAGGACCAGATGAGAAGGCAAAAAATGTGGAAAAAACATAAATATTGTTGCAAGTATAGAAAACTTCTGGAAGAACCTCATGTTGATCAAGAATGAATGCAGGAATGGATAAAGACAGGTGAATTTACATCAGGAAATGAAAGGTTAATATTGGCATCCCAAGACAGTGGGCTACATACACGCTGGTTTACTAAGTCCATTGAACATGTAGGAGAAACAGACATATGTAGGTTTTGTGGAAGCGAATTGGAAACATTCACACACCTTATTGCTGGTTGCGATGCTCTAATGGCACAGGGACTGTATTCTGAAAGGCATAATAATGTGGCGAGCCTGTTGTACTGGAGATTGTTCAAACATTATGGTATCAAAGTGGTTGAAAAACATTGGGAGCATGAGCCACAGAGAGTCATAGAAAATGAGGGTTTACGTCACATGGGATCACCCAATACCAACAGTCCAAAAGATAGTTGCTAGAAAGCCGGATATAGTGGTCCAAGAAAAGAAGACAGAAGTAGTATGGATCATTGAAATCGCCACACCTAGTGACTATAGTGTCTTGTGTACAGAGAGACACAAAGTCATAAAATAAATTGATCTGCAGGCAGAATCGAGAGCCATGTGGAAGAAAGATACCCAGACAGTTCCAACAGTAGTAGTAGCAATGGGTCATATAAAAAAGAATTTACAATCTTATTTAAATATGTTACAAATTCATGTAACACCATATGAATTGCGGAATGAGTCATTACTGGGCACATTGCAGGTGATGCGAAGAGCACTTTCGGTTAACATCAAAGAGTGAAACAATACTAATTTCATAAACTTTAATCATACTTTGACTTGGGAATGGGGTCCATTCCTGTCATGGTATTAGAAACCCAAAAGACTTAGAGAAATTAAAAATGGCAGAAGCCATATAAATGCACCATGTGTGACAAGAGTTTTGTAAAGAAAAGGCACTTGGTGACACATCAGTATATCCACAGTGCATATATCATGGACAGAAGTGAATCAAAAGTAAAAAAAGACGGCTGGGTGCACAAGACCCAGGATAAAAAAGTGCTCAATCCTGGTAGGTGCACTGGTGCCAGGACCAGAAAAAGTGACAGTGTAGAATCCTCAAAATACGGAAAAATTCCAAAAATGGGGCCACGCTCAGGGGGAAGATGGCCCCCCTGTTTTAGAAGGAAGTAGTAGTCCACAAAAACGGCAAAAATTGATTGGCCAAAGAAGAGTCATAAAGATGACGGAGTGGACTATTGAGGATAAGAAAGCAATTATGCATTGTTAGTATTATGCAAAAAGCCCGGAATTTCGAGACACAAGATATACAAAACGATTAAAAGAGAAATTAGATTAAATAAAAATACTTCCACAGGAAAAACTGTCACAAGCTTCAAATAAAAATTTGCTTTCATTAATACAACAGATTTTCAAAAAAACAGTATATAGATCAAGTAACTTTGATCTCTTTATAAAAAGATGCCTCTGAGGAAGTGAGGAAATATAAACAACAAAATAGAGATATTTGAAAAATATAAAAAAGAAATATGGACATGGGAAAAAAAGAGAGATTTGATATGGTGCAATATTTAAGCAAAAGAGAAAGCCAAGTTGACTAATACAGAGAAGGCAGTCTCAAAGATATTCGAAGAAAAATACAAAGGCACCCAGATATGAAAAATTTCACAACAAAAAGATTAAAAGCACAAAGATTTAATGTAGAAAATATGATTAGTAAAGCAGAAGTTAAAGGAATATAAGTTGTAGTTATGGAGTGCCTGCGAAGTGAAGAATTTAATGTTAAAGGTCTAAAACAGACTACATCACAGCAGGATTGTGCAAGTCCCCAGAATAAGGAAAAGCAAGATGATCAGGAGACATGTGAAGAAGAAATATGGACAGGGGAAAGGAAACGAGATGTAATATGGTGTAATATTTATGCAAAGGAGAAAGCAAAACTAACTAATACAAAAAAGAGCAGTACCAAATATATTTGAGGAAAAGTATAGGCAAAGGAATCCAGATATGGAAAACTTTACAATACAAAAAAATAAGAAGACTAAGAGGAAAAGGAGAAAAAGAGATGAGTAATGGAGAAGTCAAAGAAGTAGGAATTGAGGTAAATGAACAGCTGTAAAGAGAAGGATTCAGTGTAGAAAATCAAATGCAGAAAGCACCACAACAGGATAGAGTAATGGATATCCAAATTAAGGGAAAACTAGTGGAACAGGAAGCAAATGGTACGGTGCCATATCAAAATATTTTGGAGCCTTCTACAGGAATCCGGTATAAACAGTCACTTGAAGCTAGACAGCAAGGAAAGAAACAGGAAACTGTGGAAAACTGTGATGCAGTCAATGTTGAGTAGTGATAGGCCAGTGAGTTCCCATATGACAGAACAGCAGATGACACAGGATGAAATTGAAGAGAATGTGCCACAGGAAGATTCTATAGAACTTTCTATAGAATATCAGCAGGAAACTGAAAACAAGGGATGTCCTCAGTATGGAAGAAAAGGAGTTAAGAGAAGACTTACTTGATTTAATAGACAAAGATAGATATATCAAGATCAATGAGAGAAATAGACTGCAGATGGTTAATAAAACTTCAAAAGTCAGAAGCTTGATAAAACAAATGAACACAGTAATTAGGACAGTCCATAGAGACCCATGCGATATAACAGAAGTAAACAGAATATATTACTGTGCCATTAAATTAATAACTGATAAAGTTCTACCACAGGAACACAGGGTATCAAGGGAAAAGTGGGGGCTAAAGTGAATACCATCATGGAAATATGGGATAGAGACAATTATAAAGCAACTAAGACAAGAACTGTAATTTTTAGAAGATTATAGAAGAGGGAATAGATCAACAAAAATACTAAGAAAGATGTGATAAATGGTATGCGCTTATTAGAACAGACCAGGATCTATTATGCACTATTGGAGATAAACTGAAAATTTCAAAACAGGTGGAAAGGCTTGGAAGATACGAAGATAAATATACGGCAAAAGCACAAAATAAGCAATTTATTGATGACCTAAAAGAGTTTTATGGAGAATTGGGAAATAAGGTAAAAGGAATTGAAATACCACCAAAAAAAGTTGAAGTAGATACATTAAAGATGCTAAATGGATAGAAGAAATGAAAGAAAGAATAAGAAGTTTAAAGATACAGGATATGAAATAACAGCCAGAGAGATTGAAACAATGTTGAGAAAAGCCTCTAACTGGAAAACCCTAGGCCAAGAAGCAGTATCTGCCTTATGGTTTAAAGTATTAACTTCTTTGCATGAGGATTTAGCCACGAGTAAGAACTGTTTATATGCACACCCCGAACACACACTGCACTGGTTAAGAACAGGAAAAACTATGCACTTAAAGAGTGAACCTGCAAGCTACCCTAAAAATTATAGACCAATAACTTTTCTTCCAATGACAGTTAAACTATACAAGGGAATTGACACCAACAGAGTTTATAGTCACTTAGAAGAAAACTCAATTATGGCAGTAGAACAAAAGGGCAATAAAAGTCATACGAAGCAAAGGATCATTTGTTGTTAAAGTTATAGTGGAAAACTGTAAGAAGGGGGAGAATCTAACTATGGCATGGATTGACTACAAAAAAGCATTTGATAGTATTCCACATTCATGGATAATAGTGCTTAAAAATGTATAAGATGACACCCTACACTGATTGACTGCATTAAAGTAACCATGAAACAGTGGCAGTCCACTTTGCAATTAAGGCATAATAAAGGATAGATTATTATCCCAGGGATAAAAATTTAAAGGGGGATATTCCAGGGTGACTCTGTCACCATTGCTATTCTGCCTTGCCATTAATCCATTAAGCTGTTTACTTAACAGCTTAGGCCATGGCTACAGTTCGGCTTCTAGAAAACAATAGTCTAATGACTTCTCATCATCTGTTTCTTGATGATTTAAAACTGTATAGCTCATCAGATTAGGAACTGAAAACACAGCTGCAGGTTGTCAAACTTTTTCAAATGATATTGGAAAGTCATTTGGTCTTAATAAATGTGCAAAATCAACCTTTAAAAAGGAAAACTGCAGCACCAGGAAAACATCAGTTTGAAACATTAATGTGATATAAAAGAACTTGAGCAAGAGGGGGGTGTATAAATACCTGGGAATTGATGAAGGATCAGCAATAAAACATGAACAAATGTGAATAAAGCTTAGTAAGGAGTACTTTAGAAGACTTCAATTAATCCTGAAAACAGCATTGACACCTGGGAACAAGATCTGAGCTGCAAATCAATGTGCTCTTCCTGTCCTAACTTATAGTTTTGGAGTGATTGACTGGCCCCAAAAAGTGCTGGATAGATTGGATATTAAAACAAGAAGAATGTTTCATGCTCACCAAATGATTTATAAAAATCAGTGTATACCAAGATTATATAATCCCTGTTCTGAAGGAGGGTTGGGCCTTCTTGAAATTGATTACATGTATAGATCTGCTATAGTGGGACTCCACACACATCTACTGACCTCACAATATCCAAATGTGGTTAAAGTTTTGAAACATGAGGCGAATAAATCTAAGATGACATCTCTGCTTAATTTAGCAGAAGCTTATCGACACCAAGCAGGAATGAAAATTAAACCAGAAGTAGATAAAAACCAGGCAGCAACTGAATGTGCTAAAAAACAAAAGAAAGAATAAAAGGTGAAGGACCAGATGAGAACGCATGAAATGTGGAATAACCATAAATATATTTGCAACTATAGAATACTTCTGGAAGAGCCTCATGTTGATCAAGAATGAACGCAGGAATGGTTAAGAAGAGGTGATTTCATATTAAGAAATGAAAGGTTAAAATTGGCAGCTCAAGATAGTGGTCTACGTACATGTTGGTTTACAAAGTCCATTGAACATGTGGGAGAAACAAGACAAATACAGATTTTGTGGAACCGAATTGGAAGCAGTCACACACCTTGTCGTTGGTTGCGATGCACTAATGGTAGATACTGAACGGCATAATAATGTGGCAAGACTGCTGCACTGGAGATTGTGCAGACATTATGGTTTCAAAGTGGCTGAAAAACACTGGAAACATGAGCCACAAAGAATTATAGAAAATTATGTTTATATCACATGGGATCACCCAGTACCAACAGTTCAAAAGATAATTGCTAGAAAACCGGATGTAGTGGTCCAAGAAAAGAAGACAAAAGTAGCGTTGAACATTGAAATAGCCACACTTTCTGACTACAGTCTGTTGTGTACAGAGAGACACAAAGTCATAAAATACCTTGATCTGCAGGCAGAAACGAGAGCCATGTGGAAGAAAGATACCCAGACAGTTCCAATAGTAGTAGGAGAAACTGGTCTTATAAAAAAAGAATTTACAATCTTATTTAGATATGTTACCAATTCATGTAACACTGTATGAATTGCAGAAGGAGTAATTACTGTGCACATTGTGAGTGTTGCGAAGAGCACTTTTGGCTAACGTCAAAGAGTGAAACGATACTAATTTCATGAACTTTAATCATACTTTGACTTAGGAATGGGGTCCATTCCCATCATGGTATTAGTAACCCAAAAGATTTGGAGAAATTAAAAAACACAAAAGACATAAATGTACAGTCTGTGACAAGAGTTTTGTACAGAAGTTTGGCTTGGTGAGGCATCAGTATACCCATAGTGCAAAGAAGCCATATACCCATAGTACGCAGAAACCATATAAATGCTACATGTGTGACAATATTTTGTATGCAAAAACAATATGGTGGTTCATAAGAGGATTCACAGTGGGGAGAAGTCAGCAAGCAAAGGAGAGTAGTAGTGCTGAAATTTAATTAATCTTCAAGTCTTGGTGAGTACCTTCGCGAGGTGAACCCTGTTTTTCACAAAATTTCACCAAGGTGACACTGATATATAGACTGTATTTATATAGCATATGTCATGGACAGAAGTAAATCAAAAATAAAAAAGATGGCTGTGTGCGCAAGACCCAGGATAAAAAATTGCCCAATCATGGAAGGCACACTGGTACCAGGACTGGAAAAATGACAGTGTAGAATCCTCAAAATATGGAAACATTCCTACAATGCAGCCAGGCCAGGCTCAGGGGGAGGATACCCCCACTGTTGTAGAAGGAAGTAGTAGTCCACAAAAACGACAACAATTGATTGGCTGAAGAAGAGCCATAAAGACAACAGAGTGGACTTTTGAGGATAAGAAAGAAATGATGTAGTGTTACTATTATGCAAAAAGCCCAGAATTTACAGGCACAAGATATACAAAAATGATGAGAGAAATTAGAGGAAAGAAAAATACTTCCATAGGAAAAACTGTCACAAGCTTCAAATAAAAATTTGCTTTCATTAATACAACAGATTTTCAAAAAACAGTATGTAAATCAAGTAACTTTGATCTCTTTGGAAAAAGAAGCCTCTGAGGAAGTGAGGAAATATAAACAACAAAACCTAGAGATATTTGAAAAATATAAAAAAGAAATATGGACATGAGAAAGAGAGATTTTATGTGATGCAATATTTAAGCAAAGGAGAAAGCCAAGTTAACTAATACAGAGAAGGCAGTCTCAAAGATATTCAAAGAACAATACAGGCAAAGGCATCCAGATATGGAACATTTCACAACAAAAAGATTAAAAGCACAAAGATTTAATGTAGAAAAGACAATTAGTAAAGCAGAAGTTGAAGTTATTGAGTGCCTGCGAAGTGAAGGATTTAATGTAAAAGGTCTATAGACATCACAGCAGGAAGGAGTGAGTCCTCAGAATAAGAAACAGCAAGAAGATCAGGAGTCCTGAAGAAGAAATATGCACAGAAGAAAGGAAAAGAGAATTAGTATTGTGTAATATTTATGCAAAAAAGAAAGCAAAACTAACTAATACAAAAAGGGCAGCACCAAAGATATTTGAGGAAAAGTATAGGCAAAGGAATTCAGGTATGGAAAACTTTGCAATACAAAAAATAAGAAGACTAAGAGGAAAAGTAGACAAAGAGATGAGTAACGGAGAAGTCAAAGAAGTAGAAATTGAGGTAACTGAACAGCTGCAAAGAAAAAGATTCAGTGTAGAAAATCAAATGCAGAAAGCACCACGACAGGATAGAGTAATGGACACAATGCGCCTGAAATTCTCCAGGTGCAACTAACACAAGGTAAGACTGAATCCAAATTGTAGTTTGCTACAGATTCCCCACCATGTCCCAAGAGTCTCACTACACCTTTCTAAACATACTGGAAAATATTAATATACAACCAAACACCCTAATATTGGGTGATTTCAACTACCCTGCCATTAACTGGGAAAACTCGTGCACCCACACCTTTGCCCAATGGTTCTTGGAATTCATAAATTCCAGTGCCCTGGATCAACTAATCCATAGTCCACCCAGGGGCTCTAATATCCTAGACCTGGCCATTACCAACATGGAAAATTGATGCTCCACACCTATGGTCACCCCCTCGTTGGTCAGGTCAGACCATAAACTAATCACCCTTAACATCCACATCCCACCCCCACCCCCAGTATGGAAACCTCCATAAAAAACTTCTCCAAGGCCAACTTCATGCTACTCAAGTCAGAAGTAACAAACTTCATGATACCCATGCAAACGGGAACTGAAAGTTCAACTGCTGAGTCCTACACTACGGCACTGTATGAGCACATCCACTCATGCATGAATCGTGCCATCCCAAAAAGAACCAAGATGCTCTCCTCCAAAAAAAGGAAGCCAATCTGGTGGTCCCCTGCCATAAACAAACTTTACAACAAAAGGAAAAAAAACTGTTGCAGAAAAGAGGAAAATCCCAGGTTGCAAAAAACTCCCTTACCAGCCTCAGTAAGAAGCTGAGATCCCTCATAAAATCCTCCAAAGCTAGTTACAAATATAAAATTGCCAAAGATTCCAAAGACAACCACAAGGCATTCTATAACTATGTCAAGAATCTAAATGGCAATGCTCAGATCTGCTCTGAGTTACAACAGAATGGCATTAAATATACTGATCCCAAGGATATTGCCAATATCCTGGCAGATCGATTCAGTGCCAATTTCACCCTCCTCTCACCCCCTAAATTGCCCATCTCAATACTGGAAGATTGCCAAATTCCAGTAATAACGGCCACACAGGTAAAAAACGCACTTTCCAAAGCTAAGAATACAGCATCCATGGGGCCAGATGACATCCCGGGCTGTGTACTACATGAACTACAAAATGAACTTGCACCTCACCTAAGTGTCATGTTTAATCATGCCCTCACCTCAGGCTTCGTGCCCACTGAGTGGTGCACAGCTACAGTTATCCCATACCACAAGGGGGGATCCACCTTGGATCCCGGGAACTACCGCCCCATCAGTCTGATGAGCCTGATCTGCAAGGCCATGGAACGTATTATCATGGAACTTATAAACAAAGACATTGGCAACCTTAAAACACTGGACCACACCCAGTTTGGGTTCATGAAGGGCCAATCTTGTATCCTGAACCTTATTGACTTCTTCGAATCAGTCTCCAGAGCTGTGGATGAGGGTAAGGCAGTCCACACAGCCTATCTGGACCTCGCCAAGGCCTTTGACACCATCCCCCACTCTGGAATCATAGATAAACCTACTAAGCTGGGCATTAATCCCTACATCACTCGATGGGTTGCCAACTGGCTTACTGACAGAAGCCACACTGTAAAAGTAGCTGACTCGAAATCCAGCTCCAGACAAGTAACAAGTGGAGTACCTCAGGGTTCAGTCCTGGGACTTCTCTTGTTTGGCATCTACTTCTCTGAAGTACAGGCCAACACTAAAGGACTCTGGCTAACAAAGTTCGCAGATGACTGCAAATTGGGGCCTATTATTGAATCCCCAAATGATGTGGATACTGTACATAAGGGCCTTACAGAAACAGATGCTTGGTGCCAGAGCCATGGGCTCAAGCTCAATGCCAAGATATGTATAGTTATCCCCTTTGGGGAAAAAACATGTACCCGTGAATTATCACATAGGTGGCAGTACATTAAACACCAAAAGTGTAATAAGAGACTTAGGGACACGTGGACAGTGGTCTCACCTTCAATAACCACATCGCCATAACAGTCAGGAAATCATTCTATGTGGCACACTTCATCACTAAGGGCTTTTCATTCAGAAAAAAGGAGGTCATTGTCCCACTGTACTCATCCCTCATTAGACCCATTATAGAATACAATGCCCCATTTGGTATGTACCTCTCAAGTCATCTGCAACAACTGGAAAGGCCACGGAAATACCTCACTAAAAGAATCACAGGCCTAAAGCAGATGCCTTATGCTGACCACCTTAAAAACTCCAGCTATACTCTGTTGCATATCGTCTACTCTGAGGCGATCTCAGCTTAACGCACAAGGCCATGTCAAACCCAGAGCTGTTGGACATGCTACACTTAAAGAAATCCCAATCCCTCAGAGCCACATGCTCCAGGGATCTAAATCTTGTAATCACAATAAACCAAACATGCTGGTGGGACAGGTTCCTGACCCAGAGACTCCCCAGACTCTGGAAAAGACTGCCCGTACCTGTCAAGCAGAGCGCCTCTATGGTCCTCTTCAAAAGTACCCTTGATGATTGGATGGGAGAAAGGAAATACACTCCGGGGATCACGTCGGTCATCCTGCTAGACAGGGGTCCAGGGAAGTAAATAGTGTGGGAAGAAATAGCCAGAGAATTGTTATGGCTAGGCTTGTATAGAGGGCCGATAGCCTAGTACCAACCTATGAATCTATATCCAAATGAAGGGAAAACTAGTAGAACAGGAAGCAAATGGTCAGGTGCCATATCAAGGTATTTTGGAGCCTTCCACAGGAAACCAGTATAAACATATATTTGAAGCTAGACAGCAAGGAAAGGATCAGGAAATGGTGGAAACTGATGCAGTCAATGTTGAGGAGTGATAGGCCAGTGAGTTCCCATATGACAGAACAACAGAAGACACAGGATGAAATTGAAGAGAATGTGCCACAGGAAGATGGTATAGAACTTTCTATAAAATGTCCATAGGAAACGGAAAACAAGGGATGTGCCCTCAGTATGGAAGAAAAGGAGTTAAGAGAAGAGTTGCATGATTTAATAGGCAAAGATAGATATATCAAGATCAATGAGAGAAATAGACTGCAGAAGGTTAATAAAACCACAAAAGTCAGAATCTTGATAAAACAAATGAACGCAGTATTTAGGACAGTCCATAGAGACCCATGCAATATAACAGAAGTAAACAGAATATATTACTGTGCCGCTAAATTAATAACTGATAAAGTTCTACCACAGGAACACAGAGTAGCAACGGAAAAGTTCTACCACAGGAACACAGTCTTCTTATTTTTTGTATTGCAAAGTTTTCCATATCTGAATTCCTTTGCCTATACTTTTCCTCAAATATCTTTGGTGCTGCTCTTTTTGTATTAGTTAGTTTTGCTTTCTTTTTTGCATAAATATTACACAATACTAATTCTCTTTTCCTTTCTTCTGTGCATATTTCAAGGGAAAAGAGGGGACTAAAGCGAATACCATCTTCAAAATAACAAGCATTTGATTTTCTACACTGAATCTTTTTCTTTGCAGCTGTACAGTTACCTCAATTTCAACTTCTTTGACTTCTCCGTTACTCATCTCTTTGTCTACTTTTCCTCTTAGTCTTCTTATTTTTTGTATTGCAAAGTTTTCCATATCTGAATTCCTTTGCCTATACTTTTCCTCAAATATCTTTGGTGCTGCTCTTTTTGTATTAGTTAGTTTTGCTTTCTTTTTTGCATAAATATTACACAATACTAATTCTCTTTTCCTTTCTTCTGTGCATATTTCAAGGGAAAAGAGGGGACTAAAGCGAATACCATCTTCAAAATATCAAACAGAGAAAATGATAAAGCAACTAAGTCAAGAATTGTCATTTTTAGAAGATTATTGAAGAGGGAATAGATCAACAAAAATACTAAGAAAGATGTGATAAATGCAATGCACATATAAGGATCGATTATGCACTATAGGATATAAACTGAACTGAAAATTTCAAAACAGGTGGAAAGGCTTAGAAGATATGTAGATAAATACAAGGCAAAAGCACAAAATAAGCACTTTATTGACGACCTAAAAAAGTTTTATGGAGAATTGGGAAATAAGGTAAAATGAATTGAAAGACCGCCAAAAAAGATGAGGTAGATACATTTTGGAGAAGTATCTATGAAGATCTTGTGGAAAATAACAAAGATGCTAAATGGATAGAAGAAGTAAAAGAAAGAATAAGAAGTTTAAAGGTACAGGATATGAAATGGGATAAAATAGCAGCCAGAGAGATCGAAACAAAGTTGAGAAAAGTCTCTAACTGGAAAACCCTAGGCCCAGAAGCAGTACCTACCTTTTAGCTTAAAGTACTAACTTCTTTACATGAGGATTTAGCTATGAGTAAGAACTATTTATATGCACACCCCGAACACACACTGCACTGGTTAACAACAGGAAAAACAATGCTCTTAAGAGTGAACCTGCAAGCTACCCTAAAATTTATAGACCAATAACTTGCCTTCCAATGATGTATAAACTATACATGGGAATTGACACCAACAGAGTTTATAGTCACAAGAAAACTCAATTATGGCAATAGAACAAAAGGGCAATGAAAGAAAGGCATGCAAAACAAAGGATCATTTGTTGTTAAATTTATAGTGGAGAACTGTAAGAAGGGGAAGAATCTAAGTATGGCATGGATTGACTACAAAAAAGCATTTGATATTATTTCACATTCATGGATAAAAGAGTGCTTAAAAATGTATAACATACACCCTACGCTGATTGACTGCATTACAGTAACTATGAAACAGTGGCAGACAACTTTGTAATTAAGGCATGATAAAGGACAGATTATTACACCAGGGATAAAAATTCAAAGGGGGGTATTCCAGGGTGACTCTCTGTCACCATTGTTATTCTGCCTTGCTATTACTCTGTTTACTTAACAGCTTAGGCCATGGCTACAGTTTGGTTCTAGAAAACAACAAAGTCAAATGACTTCTCATCTTCCGTTTGTCGATTTAAAACTGTATAGCTCATCAGATGAGGAACTGAAAGCACAGCTGCAGGTTGTCAAACTTTTTCAAATGATATTGGAAAGTCATTTGGTCTTGATAAATGTGCAAAAGCAAACTTAAGGAAAACTGCAGCACCAGGAAAACATCAGTTTGGGACAAGAATGTGATATAAAAGAACTTGAGCAAGAGGGAGTGTATAAATGCTTGGAAATTGATGAAGGATCAGCAGTAAAACATGAAAAAATGTGAATAAAGCTCAGTAAGGAGTACTTTAGAAGACAAGATCCAAGCTATAAATCAATTTACTCTTCCTGTCCTAACTTATAGTTTTAGAGTGATTGACTGGCCCCAAAAAGTATTGAATATTATAACATGGGGGTTATAATAGTATAACGAGAAAGATGCTTCATGCTTACTAAATGATTTATAAACAGTGTATGCCAAAATTATATATTCCTCGCTCTGAAGGTGGGATGGGCCTCCTTGAAATTGATTACATGTATAGATCTACAATCATGGGACTCCACGCATATCTGCTGAACTCATGGGATCCGAATGTAGTGATAGTTTTGAAACATGAGGAGAATAAATATAAGATGGCATCTCTCCTTAATTTAGTAGAAGCATATCGACGTCAAGCAGGAATTCAAATTATACTAAAAGTAGATAAAAACCAGGCAGCAAATGAATGTGCTAAAAAACAAAAGAAAGAATATAAGGTGAAGGGCCATATGAGAAGGCAAGAAATGTGGAAAAAACATAAATATAGTTGCAAGTATAGAAATCTTCTAGAAGAGCCTCATGTTGGTCAAGAATGAACACAGGAATGGTTAAGGAGAGGTGAATTCACATCAAGAAATGAAAAGTTAATATTGGTCGCCCAAGTCAGTGGGCTGCGTACATGCTGGTTTACAAAATCCATTGAACATGTGGGAGAAACCGACATATGTAGGTTTTGTAAAACCAAATTGGAAACAGACAAACACATTGTTGCTGGTTGCGACACACTAATGGCCGAGGGACTATATGCTGAAAGGCATAATACTGTGGTGAGACCGAACCAGAAAAGGAGGGGGAGTTTCCATATTTATCAAGGATATCCACACCTCCAGGTTAGTGGCATTGCACGAAGTATCGGAGACCATCCATGTGCAACTGACAGTGAGCAAGACTGCTTTTCAGTTTATAGCATCCTACAGACCACCCTCTCAAAGTCAGGAATCCCACTCGGCTTTCCTGAAACCATTGGAGAACATGAAGATCTCTCCGAACACCATTATATTGGGTGACTTCAACTACCCATAGACTGAGAGCATTACTCAAGCCCCAACACCTTAGCCCAAAGGTTCCTGGAATTTATAAACTCAAATGCTATGGAAGAACTAGTCACCACTCCCACAAGAGGGGAAAACATACTAGACCTGATCATTACCAACATGGTGACTTTATGCTCCATACCAGGAGTATATCCCTGATTGGTAAGATCAGACCATAAATTAATTTCACTGGATATCCACATCCCAACCCCACCCCCAGCCCAGAAAACCACAGTGAAAAACCTCTCAAAACCAAAGTGGAATCCTTCAAGGCCCCAGAGCCAGTGGAAACTACGGCCCAAACTGCAGAATCCTTATCTCCAGGAATGCATGGATCATGCTATCCCAAACAAAATCAAGACCCAATCATCCAAAGGCAGGCGTCCAGTCTGGTGGACCCCAGCCATAAATAAACTGTACAACAGAAGGGGGAAGCTACTACATGATAGAGCAAAATCCCTAAAAGGGAAGGCATCTCTGATCAGTACTAGCAAAAAATTACGATCCCTCATAAAATCCTCCAAGGCCAGCTTCGCGAGAAAAATTGCACAGGACATTAAAGACAATCATAAGGCTTTTTCAGTTATGTTAGGAACCTGCGATGCAACTCCCAGACTTGTTCTGAGTTGATTCTAAATGACAAAAATTACATTGAACCCACAGACATCGCCAATATCCTGGCAGACAGGTTCAGTGCAAACTTCTCCACCCCTCCCCCCCAAAAGAGCAAGTATCTATCCCGGCAGAGTGCAGCCTCCATAATATCTCTGATGCTCAGGTGAAGGCCGCCCTCTCCAAAGCAAAAAACACTGCTTCCATGGGACCAGATGGCGTCCCGGATTGCGTCCTACATGAACTCCAAGAAGAACTAATCCGTCAAATTAAACTGCTGTACAATCTCAGCCTCACTACAGGATATGTGCCCAAAGAATGGCGTACAGCAACAGTGGTCCCACTCCACAAAGGTGGCGCCTCTGCGGACCCTGGAAACTATCGCCCCATAAGCCTGACTAGCCTAGTCTGCAAGGCTGTGGAGAGGATCATCATGGAACTCATAAACAAAGACATTGGGGACCTACAGACACTCGATCCTACCCAATTTGGCTTCGTCAAGGGCAGATCCTGCCTTTTGAACCTGGTCGACTTCTTCGAAACAGTCACGAAGGCCATAGATGAAGGGAAGGTAGTCCACACAGCCTATCTGGACCTCGCAAAGGAATTTGACACAATACCCCACTCGGGCATCATAGATAAGCTATCCAGCCTAAATATAAACCCCTATGTCACAAGATGGGTCGCAAACTGGCTCAAAGACAGAACCCACAGAGTCAGAGTTGCTGGGACCATGTCAGACTCGAAACCGGTCACAAGTGGCATCCCACAAGGTTCTTTCCTGGGACCTCTCTTGTTCGGTATTTACTTTTCTGAGGTACAGGCCAACGTGGGAGAACTATGGCTCACCAAGTTCGCAGATGACTGCAAACTGGGCACCATAATCGACTCTCCAGCTGACACAAACATCCTTCAAAAAGGTCTCGCAGAGATGAATAACTGGTGCCAGATCCATGGTCTAAAGCTAAATGCCAAAAAGTGTATAGTCATACCCTTTGGCAAAAACAATGTGCCCACAAATTACCACATAGGTGGTAACCCATTAAGTACAGAGAAAGTAATTAGGGATCTGGGGACCCAAGTTGATAGCAATCTCTCCTTTGACAACCACATTGCCAAAGTCATTAGAAAGACCTTCTACATAGCCCACCTCATCGTGAAAGGATTCACATCTAGATCAAGAGAGGTAATCGTGCCCCTTTATTCATCCCTCATCAGGCCCATCATAGAATACAATGCCCCCTTTGGGATGTACCTTACCCGACATCTGCAGCAATTAGAAAGACCCCAAAAGTACCTCACCAGGAGGATCAAGGGTCTCAAACAGATGCCATATGCTGCTTGGTTAAAAAAAAAACTCCAGCTCTACTCAGTTGCATACCGCCTAGGCGATCTATGCCTGACATATAAAGCTATGTCCAACCCAGAATTAATGGACATGCTCCACCTCAGTAAATCTAAATCCCTTAGAGCCATGCGCTCGAGGGACTTGAACTGCAGCACAGAAATAAATAGAACATGCTGGAGGGACAGATTCATAACCCAGAGGCTCCCTTCGCTCTGGAATAGAATTTCAATTCATGTTAGGCAGAGCACCTCATTGACTCTCTTCAAGAAGAATCTTGATGAGTGGATGGGGGATCGTAGGTTTGTCCCAGGGATTACTTCCGTGTCACTATTAGACAGAGGCACAGTAAACTAAACTTTAAGAAGGGCACAGTATACTCAAATCAAGGGGTGGCGTAAGCCAAACACAATCGGCTAGGCTTATAAATGCCCCAGGGCAGATAGCCTAGTATGAACCTATGAGACTTGTTACATTGGAAATTGTGCAACCATTATGCTATTGAAGTGGCTGGAAAACACTGGAAACATGAGCCACAAAGAATCAGAAAACGATGGTTTGTATCACATGGGATCAACCAATACTAACCGTTCAAAAGAGAGATGCTAGAAAACCAGATGTAGTGGTCCAAGAAAAGAAGACAAAAGTAGCATTGACCATTGAAATAGCCACACCTAGTGACTACAGTGTCTTGCATACAGAGAGAAACAAAGTCATAAAATACCTTGATCTGCAGGCAGAAACGAAAGCCATGTAGAAGAAAGATACCCAGACAGTTCCAACAGTAATAGGAGCAACTGGTCTTATAAAAAAGTATTTACAATCTTTAGATATGTTACCAATTCATGTAACATCGTATGAATTGCAGGAGGAGTCATTTCCGGGCACCATGCGAGTGCTGCGAAGAGCAATTTTGGCTTATGTCAAAGTGTGAAACAATACTGTGTACAAGAACTATCTATAAAAATATATACTAACTAATTATACAGTTACATATATTTTTATAGATAGTTCTTGTGCACAGACATGAAGATGTCTAGAAGGACGAAAGCGATCTTTGTTAACAATAGGATATGAAAAGAGAATATGATTTTTACAATTGATTTTTTACATGCAAAGTGTATCTGTATGTATATATATATATATATATATATATATATATATATATGTGTGTGTGTGTGTTTTGATTGCCAAATGTACTAAGGTTGTTATATTTCCAGATGTAGTATATTGTCTTCGATAAGATCACAGACTTAATAATCTACTTAATAATCTGGTTAAATAAGAGGTACCACATCATTAAAATTATAAATCTTATTTAAAGTACATAAGGGTTATATTATTATGACAGGTACTAAGCAGCGCAGGCTCAAATGTCACACTGATGGGGGAAGGGATGTGAGTTTAACATGTGTACTAATAACACTTTGTTTTACAGTACAATAAACCACTCCCTTGCCTGATAAAAAGTATATATATATATATATATATATATATATATATATTTAGAAAGCTTGTGAGGAAACTATTACTCTGTTTTACTTGGATCACTTGTCTGTGTACTTAAAGGAATTTCGACTGGAAACAGACTGCCTGCCTTGCATGGATTACTTTCAAATACTTAGTAATTCTGTGCAATTATATATATATATATATATATATATATATATATATTGACTAAAGATGAGTTAGTAATTCTGTGCAGTTATATATATATATATATATATATTTTTGACTAAAGATGAGTTTAAGTTCGCTACTTCTATTGTCTGAACTGATTAATGTACAGTAATTAACTTGAGATATATGGACTGAAAATCGTCCACACAGAGACGTTTCTTACATAAAAAATAATTTACATTTGTATTTAGATATGTTACCAGTTCATGTAATACTGTACGAATTGCAGGAGTCATCATTACTGGGCACATTGCGGATTCTGCGAAGAGCATTTTTGGCTAACATCAAAGAGTGAAACAATATGAATTTCATGAACTTTAATCACACTTTGACTTAGGAATGGGGTCTATTCCTGTCATGGTATTAGAAACCCAGAAGACTTGGAAAAATTAAAAAGACAGAAGATGAAAAGTCAGCAAGCAAAGGCGAGGAGTAGTAGTGCTGCAATTGAATTCATTCCCAAGTCTTGGTGAATCCTGTTTTACACAAAATTTCAGCAAAGCAACACTGCTATATAGACAGTATTTATATAGATTATATCCTGTACAGAAGTAGGTCAAAAACTAAAAATGATAGCTGGGTGCACAAGACCTGGGATAAAAAACTGTCCAATCCTGGTAGGCGCACTGGTGCCTGGATTGGAATAAATAACCGTGAATAATCCTGAAAATAAAGAAACACTCCTACAATGACATGAGGCACAGGGTGGTAGGATGGCCCCTCAGTTTTAGAAGGTAGTAGCAGTCCACAAAAAATGATAGGCCAAAGAAGAGCCATAAAGATGATACAGTGGACTATTGAGGATAAAGAAATTATGTATGGTTACTGTTATGCAAAAAGCCCAGAATTTCAAGACGCAAGATATACAAAAAGACTGAGAGAAATTAGAGGAAAGAAAAATACTCCCACAATAAAAACTTTCAGAAGCTTCAAATAAAACTTTGATTGTAGAAAAACAGTATATAGACCAAGAAACTTTGATCTGTTTGGAAAAAGAAGCACCTGAGGAAAATATAAATAATAAAATGTATTTTTGAAAAGTATAAAGAAATATGGGTGGGAAGGAAAGAGCTTTGATATGGTGCAATATTTTTGCAAAGGTGAAAGCCAAATTAATCAACATAAAGAAGGCAGCCCTGAAGATATTCAAAGAGAAATACAGGCAAAAGCATTCAGACATGGAAGATTTCACAAAAAAGAAAGAGGGAATGTAGAAATAAAAAAAATAGAAGTTGGCGTTATGGAGAAACAGGAAGATCCGGAGACATCTGAAGAAGACATGTGGACATGGGAAAGAAAAAAGAGATTTAACATGGTGTAATTATTTATGCAAAGGAGAGAGCAAAACTAATCAATACAAAAAGAGCAGCACCAAAGATATTTGAAGAGAAATAGAGCCAAAGGAATCTGGACATAGAAAACTTTACAAAGACAAAGAGGAAAATTAGAAAAGGAGATCAGTAAGGGAGAAGTTAAAGAAATAGAAACTGGGGTTGTGGAGTAGCTACAAAGTAAAGGATTTAGTGTAGAATATCTAATTCAGAAAGCACCACAACAGGACAGAGCAATGGAACTCCAAATTAAGGGGAAACCAGTGGAATAAATTGGTCAGGTGTCATATTTTGGAGCCTTCCACAGGAAACCAGTATAAACATTCACTTGAAGCTGGACAGCAAGGGAAGGAACAAGAAACTGTGGAATTTCTGATGCAGGTAATGTTGAGTGATAGGTCAGTGAGTTCTCATATGACTGAGCAACAGATGGCACAGGATGAAATTGAAGAGAATGTGTCACAGGATGATCCAATAGAACTTTCTATAGAATGCCCACAGGGAATGGAAAACAAAAAATGTGCCCTCAGTCTAGAAGAACCCAAGCTAAAAGAAGAGTTGCTTGACTTAATAGAAATAGTTAGGCATATTAAGGTTAATGAAAGGAATAGACTACATAAGGTCAATAAAACCCAAAAAGTCATAATTTGATAAAACAAATGAACACAGTAATTAGGACTTTCTCTAGAGATTCATGCCATATAACAGAAGTACACCGGATACATTACTGTGCAGCTAAATTAATAACTGATAAAGTTCTACCACAAGAACACATGGTAGTGAGGGAGAGAAAGGGGAGAAATCGAACACAATCATGGAAGTATTGAATAGAGAAACCTATAAAGCAATGAAGACAAGAAGAGTCACTGTTAGAGGAGAATACAAGAGGAAACAGATCAATAAAAATACTTAAAGATGTGATAAAAGCAATGCACAATATTAGAACAGATCAACATCTATCATGCACTATCACAAATAAACTAAAGATCTCAGCACAGGCAGAAAAGCTAAGAAGATATGCAGATAAATACAAAAGAAAAGTACAAACTAAGCAATTTATTGATAACCAAAAAAGTTTTATTGAGAACTGGGAAATGGTAAAAGGAATTGAAAGACTAACAAAAAAGAAGAAATGGATACATTTTGGAGAAATATCTATGAAGATTCTTTGGAGCATAGCAAAGATGCTAAATGGATAGAAAAAGTAAAAGGTGTACAGGATATGAAATGGAATGAAGTAAAAGCCAGAGATTGAAACAAAGTTAAGAAAAGACTCTAATTGGAAAACCCAGGCCCTGATACAGTACCAAACTTTTGGTTAAAAGTATTAACTTCTTTGCATAAAGGTTTAGCCATAAGTAAAAATTAGTTATATGCGCACCACAAACAGACACCAACCTGGCTAAAAACGATGCTCCTACTTAAAAGTGAACATGCAAACTACCCTAAAAATTATAGACCAATAACTTGCCTTCCAATGACGTCTAACCTATACACTGGAATTGATGTCAAAAGAGTTTATAGTTATTTAGAAGAAAATTCAGTTATGGCAATAGAGCAAAAGGGCAATAAAAGAAAGTTGTGGAGCAAAGGATCATTTGTTGTTAAATAAAGTGATAGTGGAGAACTGTAAAAATTGGGAAGAATTTATGTATGGCATGGATTGACTTCAGAAAAGCATTTAATTTTTATCCATGAATGTGGAATACTGAGTATTTAAAAATGTATAAGATACACCCTACACTGATCAACTACATTACAGTGACCATGAAACAGTGGCAGACCACTTTGCAATTAAGCCATGATAAAAGACAAATTATTATTCTGGGAATAAAAATTCAAAGGGGGGTATTCTAGGGTGACTGTCTGTCACCATTGCTTTTCTGCCTTGCCTTTAACCCAGTTAAGCTGTTTACTAAACAGCTTAGGCCATGGCTACAATTTGGCTTCTAGAAAACAGCAGAGTCTAATCACTTCTCATCTTTTGTTTGTCAAGTACTTAAAACTGTATAGTTCATCAGATGAGGAACTGAAAGCACAGCTGCAGGTTGTCAAACTTTTTCAAATGATATTGGAAAGTCATTTGGTCTTGATAATTGTGCAAAAGCAAACTTTAAAAAGGAAAACTGCAGCACCAGAAAAACATCGGTTTGGGACAAGAATGTGATATAAAAGAACTTGAGCACGAGAGAGTGTATAAATACTTGGACGTTGATGAAGGATCAGCAATAAAACATGAAAAAATGTGAATAAATCTCAGTAAGGAGTACTTTAGAAGACAAGATCCAAGCCATAAATCAATTTGCTCTTCCTGTCCTAACTTATAGATGTTAAGTTGTCAATCTCGCCTTCATTCTTGCTTGATGGATCTGCTCCGACTCGGCACTTGCTAAGCTCGAGAGTCACTTTTACCAGCTCGAGGCAGCCCCATATCCCATGATGCAAGGTGGTAAGCACCCAGATCTCCTTTGCCGCTTCGCTGATGAGGTCCTCCTTTTACCAGCTCGTGGTAAGTGTTTATTATTACTAAACTTTAGCCCCCAATCAGAAAATTTTCTCTTTTCTTTAGAATTCTGTCTTTTTTAGATACTTTGTGAGGCCTTTTCTGACTAACTTTATTTTTCCTTCTTTACCTTTTTAGTCAGGCCTTTATTCCCTCCCATCCCCCCCTGTTAGGGTGTGTGTGTGTGAGAGTTTACTTCTCTTACTTAACTTTACTTGTCTGATTCGGGACTGTGTGTGTGTACTGTTGTTTGAAAGCACTATGTCTAAAGAACAGAGGGTCTCAGGCTTCAAGAAGTGTGACTCGTGCTGTCAGAAGATGTCTCTGACAGACGGTCACACTTCTTGTTTATACTGCCTGGGACCTCTCCACCTGCAGGACTCCTGTGCAATTTGTCATTCTTTTAGCCAGAGAGTCCTGCAGGAAAGGAGAAATAAACTTATTTTAAGGGGTCTCCTTAAACCGGAGGGCTCCCCGGCAAAATCGGCTCCGGGCAAGCCTTCTAGGACTACCAAGGTCCAGGCTTCAGTTTCTAAGCCTCCGGCCTTGGCTCCGACTCCTTCGGAGTCGAGATCGGCTCCAGCTGGAGCCGATCCTAACTTGGCTAAATCCTCGGCACCGATGGCTATCGGTGCCGATACTGTTACTGTCACTTTGGTGTTGGCTCCGACTGGCTCCGACCACCATGTGGCTCAGGCTTCGGTGTCGGGGCCGACCGGCTCCGACACCATTGTTTCCTTGCCTGTATCGGCTCCAGCTGGTGCCGATACATCTGGACCTACACTCGGAGCCGAAAAGTTATCGGCTCCGTCTGGATCCGTGGGGTCTTCGGCTCCGATGGTTCCTTCGAGGAAGAGGTCCAGGTCTCCCTCTTTGGTACCGATACTGTCGGCTCCGGCCTCACCTCTTCTTTCGGAGCGGAGCCATCGGAGCCGATCATCTAGGTCTTCCAGGTTGTCAGACCATGATTTAGAGAGAGTGGTAAGCAGATTATTAAAATCACAGGCACTAGCCCAAATGCTTCATAGTCCGTCTCAACAGATGACTATTAGTCCACACCCTCTTCAAATTCCTCCTTCAACTCTACCCCAGAGTTTGGAGCTGGAGTCTACAGGAATAGTTACTGCTATGGCTGAGGGCCAGATACCCCCCCCCCCTTCTGCGCCTTCAGCATCTACTCTTATCTCCTCCTCGAGACCTTCCTTGGAGGGATTCGGTGGCCGGGCTTCCCTGGTCTGCTCTGAGGGGGTGAGTGGCATCGGACCCTTGTCCGACCCCGCTCTTCCCCTTGGAGCTTCGGCCTTGGTGAGCTCGGCTCCGACATCTTCCTCGGAGCCTTCCCTTTCGGTGGGCCCGGGAGTCCCAGTTTCTTCGGAACGGGTTCTCTCGGATCTCCGTGGGAGGGGGAGCCTTCGAGGTGATGAGGAGTGTGCTGGCCCCTGGGCTCAGTCAGCAGTCTTTTCCTTTAGCTCCTCCCTCTATGGTGCCTGTTGATATCTCTTCCCGCTCTCTTGCTCCCAGACCGAGAGATCCACCGCCTCAGGTTTCCCTACTGGGAGGAACCCCCTCTTCCGAGGATTCTCCTGATCCGTCAGGAGATCCTCCGCGCAAGAGGACTTGTAAGAGGAAGTACCTAGACTCCCCTGAGTCTATTACTTTGGATACCGACTTAGATGAGTTGGAGGGGTCCCCAAGATCCCCCTCTGAGGATGTCTCCTTTTCAGACATCCTAGAACTCCTGAAACAGAGGGGAAACTAGCCCACCATAAATCCCTCCGATGATGAGTCGGTATACCTAGAGGCGTTTGGTTCTCGATCCTCCACCTCCTGGGTGTCTCCGCCTTTTGACCCCCTCATGCAGGTAATCGCTCGAAAGGCTTGGGCTTCTACGGACTCCGTAGAGCCAGTTCCCAGGAGGCCTTCTAAATTTATTACAGCCCCTTCCGAACAGCAATTCCTTACAAAAGGTGTCCAGGTTGATGCCATGGTGGTGGCGGCCGCCACTAAAAACGAACTTGCAGATCCTTCCGTACCAGTCCATCCTCCTAACAAGGATTCCAGGACCATGGACAGGTATGGTAAGCGGATGTTTTCCTCAGCGACCTTTGCCATGCGTTCGCTGAACTATTTGTGTCACTTCACCAGACTCCAAAGGGACATCCTTAAGGAACTAGGTGAAGTAGTACAGGATCCTACAGCTCCGGGGGCACAAGACAAGATTGCTTCTCAGCTAGGAATCCTTAACTCCATAACCAACTCCTCCATGCAGCTGATTTCATATGCAGCAGATGGAGTGAGTAGAGCTGCAGGCACAGGAGTGGCTCTGAGACGTCAATCCTGGATGCGGCTCTGTAATTTTGCTGATCCCTTCAAGGCGTCCTTCACAAACTCTCCCTTTGATGGGTCAACTTTGTTTGGTCCTCAAGTGAAGGATACATTGACCAGGTGTGAGCAGGGCGGCAAGACTCTTTCTGCCGTAGGGGTCCGTTTTTCCACCCCTTCTAGACCTTACCCCAAAGGACAGAAGGGTGGAAAGATGTGGTTCCACAAATCCCAAGGAGTCACGCCGGATACACGTGGTCAGTTTACCCCTAGAGGCAGAGGGGGTAATAATAACAGACGCCGCCCTAGAGGCAGAGGGGGTCCACAAAACCAGGGAAGCAGAGAGTCTCTCTCTGATAAGCCCTTCCAGCATCCCTGAGGTGTTGCCCGACTGTCCATCCTTGGAGGCAGTTGGGGGAAGATTATCGCTGTACCCACAAGCCTGGCTTTCCCTCTCACAAGACAGATGGGTACAGTCAATCATATCCGAGGGTTACAAAATTCCTTTCGAGGAAAGTCCCTTCAATCACAAAAATTCCCTTCCAGATGTGCCACCCGGTCTAAGGGAAATCGCAAAGTTAGAAGTATCAAAGCTTCTACACAAAAGGGCCATTCAGCCAGTTACAACAGACCATTCAGAGACTGGAATCTACTCAAGGTTCTTTTTGGTCCCCAAAAAGACGGGAGATTGGAGACCAATATTGGATCTCAGCAGACTCAACAAGTCTATGAAAAAGACGAGATTTCGAATGGTCACACTTCAATCAATTTTGCCCTTCCTGGGCAAAGACAACTGGATGTGCTCAGTAGACCTTCAGGATGTGTACTATCACATAAAAATTCACAGACACTCCAGAAGGTTTCTCCGCTTTCGGCTGGGGTCCAGTCATTTTCAGTTCAGAGCCCTGCCCTTTGGTCTCACTACAGCCCCCAGAGTGATCACCAAATGTATGGCAGTGGTCACGGCTCACCTGAGATGTCAAAGATTCCAGGTGTTTCCGTATCTCGACGACTGACTCCTTTCAGCCACCACCAGGCATCAACTTCTCCAAGCCAGGGATTACACCCTAAATCTCTGCACTCAGTTAGGAATTTCGATCAACTACGAAAAATCCTCCTTGTTGCCATGCCAGTCTATTATTTTCATAGGCGCAAATTTAGACACTGTTCGGATGTCAGCAACCCTCACAGACCAAAGAATTTCAGATATTCAAAGTCACGTGCGGATCATCCTTGCCAGCAAAAAGGTACAAGCCAAACTGGTCCTGAAAGTGTTGGGCCTCATGGCAGCAGCCATTACCCTTCTTCCCTTGGCCCGCTTCTACATGCGTCTTCTTCAATGGATGTTGTTCACCCAGTGGTCTTACCAACAACTTCCCATGCGTCACCAAATCCTGGTGACACAAGCTTGCAAAAAACACCTATCCTGGTGGATTTCTTCTCCCCAGATTCATCAGGACAGACCCTTTGTATCCCCGGCCCCGGTAGCCACAGTCACTACGGACGCCTCCCTGATTGGGTGGGGGGGGTCATTATCAGGGCAGGATGGTTCATGGGACGTGGCAACCATTCGAATACCACCTGCACATAAATGTCCTAGAGATTGGAGCAGTGCTTTTAACGTTGCAAGTCCTCAACGACTTTCTTCCCTTGAGAACAATTGCAGTTCACACGGACAACATGTCTGTAGTATGGTATATCAACAAACAGGGCGGAACCAAGTCCTACCCCTTGTGTCGAGAAGCTCTCAGACTTTGGCAATGGGCGATCTCCTGTCATCGGTTTCTGGTAGCAACGCATATCCCTGGGATAACCAACATTTTAGCGGACAGATTGAGCAGAGCTATTCTCATGCCTCATGAGTGGTCTCTCAAACAATCTATAGTGGAGGAGATTTTTCTAGAATGGGGCCCATGTTGCGATCTTTTGCTACTCCCCAAAACAGCAAATGCCCAGACTTCTCTCTCTTCCCACTGCCAGGCCATCCCCCCAGAGACGCTCTTACCCAGGATTGGCCCCAGGGACTTCTTTATGCCTTTCCTCCCTTTCCATTGATTCCACAAGTACTCCAGAAAGCCACCGTTTTGAGAGCCAAAATGATTCTCATTGCCCCCTATTGGCCTCGACAAATTTGGTTTCCGTTCCTCCATCGTCACCTATTGGTGCAGCCGTGGCATCTGGACCCAGTGCCAGACCTTCTGATCCACCAATCGGGTCACCTGCATCGGTCTATTCCTTCTCTCAACCTCACAGCTTGGTTGCTCCACTTCCTTCCTTAGCCAGGCTTCCTATGATCTCTAACCCAGTTAGGGATATCATAGTGGCTTCTCTTAAATCCTCTATTAGAAGGATTTATACCAGCAAGTGGAAACGCTTCTCTTGTTGGGCAAAATCAAAGAATATAGATCCCTTTACTGCCCCTGTTCATGCAGTTTTGGATTTTTTAGCGGAAATCTTTCACCTCTTCATCTTCCACGGTTAAAGTTCAGTTGGCTGCTATCTCGAACTTTCATGTCGGGTTTGCAGATCACAACATTATGTCCCACAGGCTTTGTAGAGCCTTTCTAAAAGGGATTTTTCTCCTTAAACCTCCTGTCAGGAGTCCTCCTCCTCAATGGGACCTAAATCTAGTGCTGACATCCTTAATTCTTCCTCCCTTTGAGCCAGCTGTTTCATGTTCACTGAAGTTTCTTTCATGGAAAACACTCTTCCTTGTCGCTATTACCTCGGCCAGGAGAGTGTCAGAACTTCATGCTCTTTCTGTTCGTCCCCGTTATTTGGTCTTCCACAAGGACAGGGTATCCTTGAGAACTAATCCATCCTTTTTGCCTAAGGTGGCTTCGAAAACTAATTTGAACCAATCTATTGATCTACCTGTATTTTTCCCTAATTACTCCAACAGATCGGAACAAAAATTACATTATCTTGATGTTCACCGCCAACTCGGATATTATTTGGACAGAACAAAACAATTCAGGAAATCCGATCAGCTCTTTCTTTCTTATGCTGAAAATAAGAAAGGCCTTCCTGTTTCCAAAGTGACCTTATCTAGATGGCTTTCTTCCACCATCTCCGAAATCTATCAGCTCAGGGGCAAACAGCTGTGCTCAAAACCAAAAGCGCATTCCACCAGAAGTTTAGCCACTTCCACAGCCTTTCAGGCTAGACTCCCTTTAGACACTATTTGTGCAGCAGCCACTTGGGCCACTCCTCATACCTTTGTTTCTCATTACAAATTGGATTTGGCCTCCAGGGATAGAGCCAGTTTTGGTTCTACGGTTCTCGAGTCTGTTCCATTGAGCCTCCCAGGATAGAGATGCTAGGGACGCGGTCCCATCAAGCAAGAATGAAGGCGAGATTGACAACTTAACATTGAGAAGTTATGTACCTACCATAACGTTCCATGTTAGTTGTCTTCTCTCGCCTTCTTTCTTGCGACCCTCCCTCCTACCCCCTTGCCTGGACAGACCTTGTTTTCCTTTGTTTGGAAGATTGCTTCTTTAGGCACCAGTTAGTTACCTGGTTCCCATTACAGCCCTTCCTTTAGGCTAATTGCTTTCTTTCCTCAGTGGAAAGTTTTTTGTGCTAGGTGTGTTTCCCTATAGGTACAAACAAGATCTGGGTACTTACCGCCTTGCATCATGGGATATGGGGCTGCCTCGAGCTGGTAAAAGTGACTCTCGAGCTTAGCAAGTGCCGAGTCGGAGCCGAGGATCGGCTCCGAACCCATCAAGCAAGAAAGAAGGCGAGAGAAGACAACTAACATGGAACGTTATGGTAGGTACATAACTTCTCATTTTGGAGCAATTGACTGGCCTCAAAAAGTATTGGATAGATTGGATATTATAACAAGAAGGATGCTCCATGCTTACCAAATGATTTATAATACGATGTTGCCAACATCCTGGCAGATAGGTTCAGTGCTAACTTTACTCCCCTGTCTCCCCTAAAAGGCCCATATCTATACAGGAAGAATGCAGAGTCCCTGTATTCACAACTACGTAGGCAAAAGCTGCACTCTCTAAAGCCAAAAACACAGCATCCATGGGACCAGACAACATCCCAGGCTGCGTTTTACACGAACTTCAGAACAAACTTGCTCCCCACTTAAGCACCGTGTTCAATAATAGCCTCGCATCAGGCTTTGTGCCCACTGAATGACGCACAGCAACAGTTATCCCACTTCACAAAGGGGGAGCCACCACTGATCCCGGGAACTATCGACCTATTAGCCTGATGAGCCTGGTCTGCAAGGCCATGGAACGTATCATCATGGAAGTCATAAACAAAGACATTGGTAACCTCCAAACTCTGGATCCCACCCACTTCGGGTTTGTGAAAGGCAGATCATGCCTCCTGAACCTGATCGACTTCTTTGAGGCAGTCACCAAAGCCGTGGATGAGGGTAAGGTGGTTCACACAATCTATCTTGACCTCGTCAAGGCTTTCGACACCCTCCCCCATTCTGGAATTATAGCTAAACTCACTAAACTAGGTATAAATCCCTATGTCACAAGATGGGTTGCCAACTGGCTCACTGACAGAACCCACACTTTAAAAGTTGCAGACTCCAAATCTGACCTCAAAGCAGTGACAAGTGGAGTACCACAGGATTCCATCCTGGGACCTCTCCTGTTTGGTATCTACTTCTCTGAAGTACAGGCTAACACAGAAGGCCTCTGGTTAACGAAGTTTGCAGATGACTGCAAACTAGGAGCCATAGTCATGTCTCCAAATGATGAGGACATCCTACAGAAGGGCCTCACTGAGACAGATGTCTGGTGTCAGAGCCATGGCCTCAAGCTCAATGCCAAAAAGTGCAGTGTCATACCCTTTGATAAAAAAACTCTGTACCCATGAACTACCACATAGGCAGCAATCTACTTAACACCAAATGCGTGATAAGAGACCTTGGGACCCAGGTGGACAGTAGTCTTTCCTTTGATAGTCACATCGCCACAGTAGTCAGGAAGTCCTTCTACGTGTCACACCTCATCATAAAAGGGTTCTCTTCCAGGAAAAAAGAGGTCATTGTTCCCCTCTACTCGTCACTCATTAGACCCATTATAGAGTACAACGCCCCTTTTGGAATGTACCTAACAAGACATCTGCAGCAGCTGGAAAGGCCACAGAAGTACCTCGCAAAGAGGATTACTGGCCTCAAACAAATGCCCTACACTGACCGCCTCAAAAAACTCCAGCTTTACTCCGTCGCATATCGCCTACTCCGAGGTGATCTCTGCCTAACATATAAAGCTATGTCAAACCCAGAGCTGTTGGACGTGCTACATGTAAAGAAATCCCAATCCCTCCGAGCTACACGCTCTAGGGACCTAAACCTTGTCACCGCAATAAACAGGACATGCTGGAGGGATAGATTCCTGTCCCAGAGATTTCCTATACTTTGGAACAAGCTACCCATCTATATCAAGCAAAGTTCTTCATTAGCACTCTTCAAGAAAAATCTTGAGTGGATGGGAAATAGGAAATACACCCCGAGGATCACGTCTGTGTCTCTGCTGGACAGTGGCACAGGAAAATAACTTTCTTGGGTGACGTAAGCTATGGAACCTTGCTGGCTAGGCTTACATAGGCCCTTGGGCCGATAGCCTAGTACCTACCTGTGAACCTATAACCATAAGTGTATGTCAAGATTATATATTACTCGCTCTGAAGGTGGGATGGGCCTCCTTGAAATTGATTACATGTATAGATCTACAATCATGGGACTCCACACATATCTGCTGAACTCACGGGATCCAAATATAGTGAAAGTTTTGAAACATGAGAATCTAAGATGACATATCTGCTTAATTTAGCAGAAGCATATCGACGTCAAGCAGGAATTTAAATTATACCAAAAGTAGGCAGCAACTGAATGCGCTAAAAAACAAAGAATATAAGGTGAAGGACCAGATGAGAAGGCAAGAAATGTGGAAAAAACATAAATATAGTTGCAAGTATAGAAAACTTCTAGACGAGCCTCATGTTGATCAAGAATGAACACAGGAATGGTTAAGGAGAGGTGAATTCATATCAAGAAATGAAAAGTTAATATTGGCTGCCCAAGACAGTGGGCTGCGTCCATGCTGGTTTACAAAGCCAATTGAACATGTGGGAGAAACAGACATATGTAAGTTTTGTAAAACCGAACTGGAAACAGTCACACACCTTGGTGCTGGTTGCGACACACTAATATCCGAGGGACTATATACTGAAAGGCATAATAATGTGGTGAGACTGTTACACTGGAGATTGTGCAACCATTATGGTATTGAAGTGGCTGGAAAACACTGGAAACATGAGCTACAAAGAATCATAGAAAATTATGAAGTTTATATCACATGGGATCACCCAATACCAGCAGTTCAAAAGAGAGCTGCTAGAAAACCAGATATAGTGGTCCAAGAAAAGAAGACAAAAGTAGCATTAATCATTGAAATAGCCACACCTAGAGACTACAGTGTCTCAGAGAGACACAAAGTCATAAAATACCTTGATCTGCAGGCAGAAACGAGAGCCATGTGGAAGAAAGATACCCAGACAGTTCCAACAGTAGAAGGAGCAACTGGTCTTATAAAAAAGAATTTACAATCTTATTTAGATATGTTACCAGTTCATGTAACATCATATGAAATGCAGGAGGAGTCATTACCGGGCACATTGTGAGTGCTGCGAAGAGCACTTTTGGCTTATGTCAAAGTGTGAAACAATACTGTGTACAAGAACTATCTATAAAAATATATACTAACTAATTATACAGTTATATATATTTTTATAGATAGTTCTTGTGCACAGACCTGAAGAAGTCTAGAAGGACGAAAGTGATCTTTAACAATATGTTATGAAAATAGAATATGATTTTTACAATTGATTTTTGCAGTGTATATGTATATATTTATATAATTTTTTTTTGATTGCCAAATGTACTAAGGTTGTTATATTTCTAGACATGTAGCATATTGTCTTAGATAAGATCACAGTCTTAATAATCTATTTAATAATCTGGTTAAATAAGAGGTACCACATCATTATAAATTTTATTTAAAGTACATAAGGGTTATATTATTATGACAGCTGCTAAGCCGGGCAGGACCAGCTCAAATGTCACACTGATGGGGAATGGATGTGAGTTTAACATGTGTACCAATAATACTTTGTTTTACAGCACAATAAACCACTCCTTTGCCTGATAAAAGTATATATATATATATATATATATATATATATATATATATATATATATATAGATAGATAGATAGATATATATTTAGAAAGCTTGTGAGGAAACTATTACTCTATTTTTGTTTTACTTGGATCACTTGTCTGCGTACTTAAAGGATTTTTGACTGGAAGCAGACTGCCTGCCTTGCTTGGATTACTTTTGAATACTTAGTAATTCTGTGCAGTTATATATTTTTTATTTATTTATTTTTTACTTAAGACGAGTTTAAGTTCGCTACTTCTACCATTATCTGATCTGATTAATATACAGTGATTAACTTGAGATATATGGACTGAAAATCTTCCACACAGAGAAGTTTGAATTTACATTCGTATTTAGATATGTTACCAATTCATGTTATACTGTACGAAATGCGGGAGTCATCATTACTGGGCACATTGCGGGTTCTGCAAAGAGCACTTTTGGCTAACATCAAAGAGTGAAACAATACGAATTTCATGAACTTTAATCGTACTTTGACTTAGGAATGGGGTACATTCCTGTCATGGTATTAGAAACCCAGAAGACTTGGATAAATTAAAAAGAAAGAAGATGAAAAGTCAGCAAGCAAAGGCAAGGAGTAGTAGTGCTGCAATTGAATTCATTCCCAAGTCTTGGTGGACCCTGTTTTTCACAAAATCTCATCAAAGCAACACTGATATATAGACAGTATTTATATAGCTTATATCCTGAACAGAAGTAGGTCAAAAACTAAAAACGATAGCTGGGTGCACAAGACCCGACATAAAAAACTGCCCAATCCTGGTAGGTGCACTGGTGCCTGGACTGGGAAAATTGACCGTGTATAATCCTAAAAATAGAGAAACACTCCTACAATGGCACCAGGCACAGGGTGGTAGGATGGCCCCTCAGTTGTAGAAGGAAGTAGCAGTCCACAAAAACCAATAGGCCGAAGAAGAGCCATAAAGATGATACAGTGGACTATTGAGGATAAAGAAATTATGTATGGTTACTGTTATGCAAAAAGCCCAGAATTTCCAGATGCAAGATATACAAAAAGACTGAGAGAAGAAAAATACTCAAACAAGAAAAACTTTCAGAAGCTTCAAATAAAACTTTGATTGTAGAAAAACAGTATATAAACCAAGAAACTTTGATCTGTTTGGAAAAAGAAGCACATGAGGAAGTGCGAAAATATAAATAATGAAACATATTTTTGAAAAGTATAAAGAAGAAATGTGGATGGGAAGGAAAGAGAATTGATATGTTGCAATATTTTTGCAAAGGTGAAAGCCAAATTAATCAACATAAAGAAGGTAGCCCTGAAGATATTCAAAGAGAAATACAGGCTAAGGCATCCAGACATGGAAAATTTCACAATAAAAAATATCCCAAAGAAGGAATGTAGAAAAGAATAGTAATGTAGAAGTAAAAAAAAAAATGAACTTGAAGTTATGGAGAAACAGGGAGATCAGGAGACATCTGAAGAAGAAATATGGACATGGGAAAGAAAAAAAGAGATTTAACATGGTGTAATTATTTATGCAACGGAGAAAGCAAAACTAATCAATACAAAAAGAGCAGCACCAAAGATATTTGAAGAAAAATAGAGGCAAAGGAATCTGGACATGGAAAACTTTACGAAGACAAAGAGGAAAATTAGAAAAGGAGATCAGTAAGGGAGAAGTTAAAGAAATAGAAACTGGGGTTGTGGAGTACCTGCAAAGTAAAGGATTCAGTTTAGAATATCTAATTCAGAAAGCACCACAACAGGACAGAGTAATGGAACTCCAAATTAAGGGAAAACCAGTGGAATGGAAAGCAATTAGTCCGGTGTCATATGAAGATATTTTGGAGCCTTCCACAGGAAACCAGTATAAACATTCAGTTGAAGCTGGACAGCAAGGGAAGGAACAAGAAACTGTGGAAATTCTGACACAGTTAATGTTGAGTGATAGGCCAGTGAGTTCTCATATAACTGAGCAACATATGGCATAGGATGAAATTGAAGAGAATGTGCCACAGGAAGATGCAATAGAACTTTCTATAGAATGCCCACAGGGAATGGAAAACAAAAAATGCGCCCTCAGTCTAGAAGAAACCAAGCTAAAAGAAGAGTTGCTTGACTTAATAGAGATAGGCATATTAAGGTTAACAACAAACTTAAGAAAAGCCTCTAATTGGAAAACCCCAGGCCCTGATGCAGTACCAAACTTTTGGTTAAAAGTATTAACATCTCTGCATAAAGGTTTATCCATAAGTAAAAATTATTTATATCTGCACCCCGAATAGACACCATCCTGGCTAACAACAGGAAAAACAATGCTCTTACTTAAGAGTGAACCTGCAAACTACCCTAAAAATTATAGACCAATAACTTGCCTTCCAATGACGTCTAACCTATATACTGGAATTGATGCAGGCAGAGTTTATAGTCATTTAGAAGAAAATTCAGTTATGGCAATAGAGCAAAAGGGCAATAAAAAAGTCATGTGGAACAAAGGATCATTTGTTGTTAAATAAAGTGATAGTGGAGAACTGTAAAAAGGGGAAGAATGCATGTATGGCATGGATTGACTTCAGGAAAGCATTTGATTTTTATCCATGAATGTGGAATACTGAGTATTTAAAAATGTATAAGATACACCCTACATTGATCAACTACATTACAGTGACCACTTTGCAGTTAAGATATGATAAAAGACAAATCATTATTCTGGGGATAAAAGTTCAAAGGGGGATATTCCAGGGTGACTCTCTGTCACCGTTGCTATTCTGCCTTGCCATTAACCCATTAAGCTGTTTACTCAACAGCTTAGGCCATGGCTACAATTTGGTTTCTAGAAAAAAAAACAAAGTTTAATCACTTCTCATATTCTCTTTGGGAGTTGATGAAGGCTCAGCAATAAAACATGAACAAATGCAAATAAAGCTTAGTAAGGAGTACTTTCATGTAGTGAAAAATAGGGTGTTCCGCATTTTGACTGTCACACATTGCATTAGCCTCTTAGCAGGTTGAGACCTATGGTCAGATTTGTTGTGAACCAACCCCATAAATCCCATCACTGTACTGCACTCCAACATCTCAATTGGCTTGAATTACCCAACCTGCTAGTACTCAACCAACTCAGCATTGCACACAATCCTAATCACTGCCCTGCTCTCCTCAACCTTGTTGAGGCAAACACAAGCCCCGGGTCTCTGAGATCATCAGACAAACTTATCCTAAAGTTAAAAGAAATCCAAAAACTATTAAGGAGAATCTCTTTATCCTAATAAAATATCAAAATCATGGAGCCTATTGCCACAGAAAATACTTAATAATCCTGACAGCTGCAAATTTAAACTACTTTTAAAAGAACATCTCACTTAACCACTGGTTATGCCCCGGTACTCACCCAGGCTGACTCCTCCAGTCTGACTGATCTACTCTCAAGTCATACATATTTCTTAGCTATTTTATACTTGTCTGGCTTTCACACTTCCTCCAAACCCTTATTTTTTGAACTTTGTGATGCGTTCTCTTTTACCCTTTCAAAAAAAAAAAAAAACAGAAAAAATATGGTGATTAAATAGTATCCTGATGTAATCTTAGTATCCTGTACATTATATATCATCTACTGTACCTGTTTTCAATGTATTTAAAATTTGTAACTTCCTTTATCTGGTTTGGAACTTGTGTATCTTTTTTTTTTTTTTGCTATATTGTTAGTTTAACTACTTGTCTTGGATTTTTTCCCCCCGGGTCTCCACTGAAAATGGGCCTCTGGCCCAGTCAGTCACTACCCAGTAAACAAATGTGTGTAAAATAAAATAAATAAATAAAAATAAAAAGCTGTTGCATAATGACGCTGTTCCACAGTCTTAAAAATGAGTACGTTGACTGACAATGCCACAAAAGCATGCATAAGTTGAGATTCTGCTCAAAGGAGGTGTTCCTGGATCAGAAATCACCAAGAAGGTCAGAGTTAGTCAACTGTCATCCAAGTTTGGAAGAAACTGAATACTGGTGAAAGAATTCTGGAACAACAGTGTGGTACAGTGAGTTCCAAAACTGTTAGATGGAGACTTCTGGACACTGGGTTTTACAGTATTCTAAGGAGTTGTACAGCTGCAACCAAAAAATAGTGAAATCTTTTCATAGTCCAAGTTGAATTGACAGTCCCTTCCCCCACATTTTGGTAAATGGGTTGCTACTTTACAAGAATTACAAGAAAAATATTTTCTGACTTTTTCTCTGAATGTTACAGACATCTTTAATACTACATTGCCATCCTAAAATGTAAAGTAGTGTAAACAGCAAACATTTAAACATTAAAGCTTAGCCTTTCCATACTGTGATGCTGCTTATGTAAATTTGTCAAAAGGGATGATGACTGTCTTTGAACCATTGACTGATTTAATTGTTTATTGTTATGAAAGGCATGGCTACATTGAAAAATAACGGAAAGTCTGACTTGCAACAAAGTCAATTTTCAATGGAGGCCCGGGGAGAAATGCTCCAGATGCACGTCTTTGAATTATGGGAGGAAACCCACATGAATGCAGAGAAGACATGCAGACTTCACACAGAAGGCACCCCAGCCAAGAATTGAACCGGAGAACCTCTTGCTGTGAGGCAACAATGCTACTGCTGCACCACTGCGCCATCCATATAATCAGCCCTTGCAAGTCTAGAACCCAGGACCCTGCACACCATAGCCACAGTGATTTACCACTACACCATATGAGCTGTAAAAGTGAACTACAGCCCTACTGCTTAGCAGACTGAGCTACTGGGGGAGGTAAATGCAGATGTGAAAAGGCAGTGGAAATCAGTTTCACACCTCTGTCTTTTTTTACTGCAATTGCTGATCTACTGATATCAGCAGGAATAATTACACATACAAGATTATCAGTAGTACATGACTACAGATTTCTGTGTCTGTGATATGTCATGCAGATGTAGAAAAAATCCTCTTCAAAGTATGTTAGAAGCTAAATTTAAATAAAAGTGGGTGGTATTTTCCTTCCTTTAACTCCAAGGCTAGGAAATGGTTTTATTAAGTACAAGCAGGTTTCTGGTACCTACACAATACTGGTAACTATATTGCAGGGATAAAACCAACCTGAGAGTTGAGTTAAACTGCAGGAGATGGTATAGTTTTCCTTCAGTCTGGGACAGGGATGTGATATAAATGAATTTCCGTAGGAGGGAGTGTATACATATTTGGGAATTGATGAAGGATTGACACCAAAGCATAAAATGCAAACAAAACATAGTAAGAGCTATTTTAGAAGACTAAAATTAATATTGGCAGCAACCCTGACATCTAAATACAAAGTCCAAGGTATACACCAATTTGCTGTTTCTGTTCTTATAGTTTTGGTAATTGTTTCACCCCAAGAGATATTGGATCAATTGGACAGAAAACAAACAGAAAAAAATGCTTCACACTTGTCAAATGATTTATAAATGTCAGTGCATAACAATATTATATATTCTCCATTCTGAAGGAGATAAGGGCCTCCTTGGAATTGATTACCTGTATAAATCTGCAGTCATAGGACTGTGTATATTTCTACAAGGTAAACACGTTAACCATTATGATACCCTCCCAGTCTCTAAAATGTATGTCAATTTCTCTGACCATAGGAAATTACTAGGCTAATGGTCCTAGGGCCCTTACAAGCCTAGACATGTTTTTTTTTATTTTATTTATTGCTTGTTGACCAGATTAGTCCACTGGGCTATTTGACTTTATTTCAGGGGAGACCCCAAGGTGGTACTTGTACTGCTAGGGGAAATTTCCCTACTGTTTTTAATAACTGACATAGAAATCTTTCACATCTACTTGAGCTACTACTGACTCAAGCAGATGGGGCTTTGCTTTAACATTTCATTCAAAGGACATCACACTCAAGAGGGCAATAAACCCCTTATGTCGCACTGCAGTGTGATCAATCAATCTACCTGGTGTTCGAATAAAACCCATAGCGTTATGCATTAAAGGTGTGTGCGCTGCCTGTTGCACTTCTAAAACTACTCCATTATAGGCAAAAAATTTCCCAACCTTTAACAACTTAAAGTACTACTTCAATAGAATTTTACACTCTAGAGAAAAATCACTTATCACTGTAATCAAACAATTTAATACTGCAGGTGACTTTATATTCATATAGTGAAGCTAAACTATGGAACCCACATCCCACTACTACTGAAATCCATTCAAAATGCAAACTCATTAAAGCACAACTAAAATATCACCTATTGATCTATCTATATCAATCTGTATACACATACACACATATATATATATATATTTATGTATACATACACACACACACACATATACAGACACTCCCACGGCTCTCTTCATATGTTTCTGTTGGTTGAATTTGTTGTACTCTAGTTGGCTAACTTACCAGTTTCCATGCCTACCATTTAGTTTATTTCTACCATTTAGTTGCATTGCCTTTTGCTGATAGGTTGTCCACATTTTTACTGTATAAACAAATGTATGTATATATTTCTTGTACATATTGATGTTCATTTATTCTGATGAAGTTTTGTACATTATAAAGGAACGAAAGCTCTTAATTCACAATGGATTTACCTATGATTTGTTTTTTTCTTTGTTAGTTCAGAAGTGTTATAAGTATTTTTTTTTTTTTTTTGCATTAGTTATTCCAAATTAAAATACTATGGACGACTTCAATGCAGTGGATCAAGGCACCAACAGCCTAACCCTTTTGAATCTCTCTACTTATTCCATACACCAGGATTTTACTCATTTACGGCATTCCGTGAGAGACACCAACAGCAAGACTCAGGAACTACTGAACAGATACTGTGCGGAGTTCTCTAGTCAAATAGTGTGGGAAGAAATAGCCAGGGAATTGTTATGGCTAGGCTTGTATAGGCCCTAGGGCTGATAGCCTAGTACCAACCTATGAACCTATAAACTAGGCCTACCCAGCTTACTCAGCCTTCTCCTGAGCACTCCACAAGGTGCACTTGACACACAAAGAAGAAATGATTATATCCTTGAGTTCGTTAATACTGATGGATCATTTAACCCATTTCTTTCTAGCCATTCTCTTGTTCCTGCTCCCTCTCAGATACAAACTATCAACAGACTTGACAACAACTGCAAATCTATGATTTCTAAACTTGATAGACTGCTTACTATTTTCAAAAATGTTGAATATGACAATCTATACTTACAGACTTGCCTTCATCACAAAATTGTGCCACAAGGGTTACATTGCTACAAACTTCCCAACAGGATGACTGTTGATTCACCTTAACACAAGGAACTAATAGACATTTAGAATAAGGGCAGGTCTTGAAGCAATCAAAGTACCTATTAAAAAAACTATATTAGACTGGACAATCTCAAGAATGAAATTGCAGATCTTAATGCCTCTATCCACAAACTCTTGCACTTTGATCTGTTTCATTCTTTACTTGATGGTATTTCTCCCAAACTTTCCAAGCACATTATGGATGTCATTAAAAAGAAAAAAAATTAAACTAGAATGGGATTTAGCTCAGTACCAATCAGGCACAGCTTACCCTGTGCCAGTTAATAAATCCAGCAAATGCTTCACAGCTCGCCCCCTCCACCCTTTGGGATTCAAAGACCTATGGCTCCTGCTATAATACAAGATTCTCCTAACTCAGCACCTGTCCATTCCTCAGGATTTAACACCTCCGACCTGCATGATGTACCTAACTATTCTAATCTACAGCAGCCTTTTTTTATCCCTAGTACACTACAGTCATACCCTCGGACCACCAACATCTGCTTCGAGTTTTCAGGGGAGAAGCAGGGATCAATTCCAGGACCTGGGCAGAGCCATGCACACTTGGACAATTCACAGATGATAACCTTGAGCCCCCCACCTTCTTCAATCAATACAGTTTGTAGTTTGGAAGATTCTAATGACTCTGCTTCAGTTTTTGATTGTGCTATGTTTAATTTAACAAATAGGGAGCTTTCTTCAGTAGACCTCCAAGTCTTTAATAAAGGCTTTTCATTTATCCCAGCACAAAAAGCACACTTGGCAGACTTACATTTAGATTTCAGACTTTTAAGAAAGTTTAATCTCAAAGTTCAGTTCATTGATAACATTGATGACCTTCCTGACACTGATCCTAACTCTACCCAGTTATCTGGCATTCCTCTACCACTTAATAAGAAAAGCCTATTCAATCTTGCTTTGCACAACACGTTCCATACATTCATGAAGGTATGTGAAAAAAAAACTTAAGAAATCTAATGTGCTTTGAAAGTGACTGCTTTAGATGGTATAATCTTTCTTCTGCCAAAATTCAGGCTCTTAAACAACTTTCTGATGACCATAATTTATGCATCATGAGAGCAGACACAGGATCTAGCTTGGTTCTTATGGAACAGGACACTTATATTGAAAGATTTGAAGCAGACTTACTTAATAATGACTTCTTTTGTGTGGTAGATGTAGACACAGTTACCAAACATTTTCAGGACATTGATCAGCAGTTAAGTAGAATGGAGAAAACACAATGCATTTCCTTAGTGGAGTATATGTACATGTTTGTAACCTTGCCAAATTATTTAACATACCAAAAATCCATAAGAACGAACAACCCCCCCCTTCCCTTCAACATATTATTTCTAATAGTAAAACCAAGATGGAATACATTTCAGAATATGTTGATTATTTTAAATCCTATTGTACAAAAATCCACATTCTATCTTAAAGACTCTTGGTGTTTTCTTAAAGAACTATATGAAGCTAACCTAGATTCTACAAATTGCATTTTGGTCACCATGGATATAGTCTCCTTGTACACCAACATTCTACATAAACAAGGTCTGGAACACATTAAACTTTACTTGCAGAAATATGCACATTTCTCATGCTCCAAAATACACACCCTTTCTGAACTTATTTCCAAGGTTCTTTACAGTAATTATTTCCACTTTAATGGCAAGATTTATAGACAAATTAAGGGTGTAGCTATGGGGTCTAAGATGACCCCAGCTTATGCCAACCTTGTTCTTAGTACTTGGGAGAATGAAACACTCATTAATTTGTCTGGATTTAGTAACACAATACTTTACCAGTGTTACATTGATGACATCTATTTTGAATGGATTGGCTTACAGGATGAACTTTCCCATTTTATTACAGCCTAATCTAACAGTATTGGATTCTTGGATTTTGTTGTTTCTGGATGTGGACTTAGTGTCTTTTTTGGACATTACCCTTTCCATTGATTCTAACAGGAATGCTTTTACCTCTAACATTCACTGTAAAAAAAAAGTACCATAACAATTTCCTTCACTTTGAAAGTCAACATCCCTATTTTATGAAAGTACGACTATCCAGAATAGTTAGTGAAGACTCCATATTCAGAAATGAATCCCTTTTTCTTAAAAAATTATTCCTGCAAAGAAAATACCCTGCTCATTTACTTGACAACATCACAGCTGATATTTCAGCAGCCCACAGCCTTGCTTTCTCATCCATTCTGTTGCACAGATTCATATCCAAAGAAAATTCTCCTGCTTCTGCTAGTGACATCACTTTAGCCTTTCCACTTTCTATTAGCAGGGACATCAGTGATCCATGGAATTATTAATAAAAACTGGAATATCATTACTAGTGATGCTGAATTAACGTCTACACTGGGCAACATACTCTCTCCTAAAAAAAAAAAAAAAAAAAGCAGGACTTTACGTCACACTTTTGAAAACAATGACAGTCCTTTTTTTTCTTCTTAAAAACTGCTTTACCATTGACAAACCAAAAGGGATGTTTACTTGTAAAAAATGTGTGTGGTATGCATATATTCACGCAGGTTCTAACTATGCTTTTAAACACTGTAATGTTGCTGTCTCCTTTTTCAGATATTTTGTTTGTCATAGTGAGAATGTATTTTACGAAGATATTTGCAAAACCTGTGAAAATTTTTATGTTGGCAAGACGTTCCATAAACTGTCTACCTTGAGCATTTTCTCAAAGGTCTCTGAGAAAGAAATCAGGACAGCCTTGAAAAGCAAGCCACCAACAAAGTGGTTCAACCTAACAGAAAATGAAAAAAGACCCCTTGAATGCCTGAGGAGTGTCCAGGCATTAGGATCATGAAGGCCAAGGGGACTGGCATAGTGATCATGAACACGAGCAGCTACAACAGCAAAATAGAAACTACCCTAGAGAACAGAAAATTCTGAAGTAGTCTCCCCAGAAGCAATTACCCAGAGCTTCCTCAGTATTGACAACACCCTCACTGGTCTGTACAGAGATGGCCTGATCTCAGAGCTCGAAATGGAGTTCATAGAGGTTAAGTCCCCACTGGTAGGGAGAATGTTTGGGATCCCAAAAACCCGCAAGGATCCACAGGATCCCCCCCGAGACACATCGTAGCATCCTTGAAGGCCAAGACTGAATTCATGTCAGCCCTAATAGAGTACTTCCTTAACCTTCTCGTGCAAAACTCCAAGTTCTACTTAAAAGACTCGGAAGTTTCTAAAGGAGATCCACAAATGTCCACCCATTGAAGGACACTGCACATTGGTCACCCTAGACATAGTACTACTCTACCCCAGCATTCCATAGCAGGAAGGCTTAGAGAAAGGGGCCAACTACTCGTTAAGCACCCCCCCAACAGGGTCATCACCCTGTTGAAACTAGTACTGGAATACAATTTCTTCTCCTTCAATGGTGCCATATACCAAAAAACTGTAGGGAGTAGCGATGGGTGCCAAAATGGCACCCACCTATGCCATCTGCTCCTGGGAAGCTGACACTCTCACCAAACTAAAAGGTTTGCAGTCCATCAGTCTATGCAAACATTATATAGATGATATATTCTTCCTTTAGAGAGAGTCACAGGTGGAACTGAATGACTTCCTAGAATATGTCGGCCACTGTATCAGCTTTCTAGACTTCACCCTCTCAGGCAGAGGCAAGGAAGTAAATTTTCTCAACATTACCTTAGCCAGAGACCCCCTACACAAAAAAGTTTTCTTCCAACATCCACAGGAAGAGCATCTTTTGCAACAGCTACCTAGACTCCACTAAGCAACACCCCCCCACATGAAGAGAACCATAGTCAAAGGCAGTTTGTATGGCTTAGCAGCATAACTATCGAGGACGACACTTTCACTATAGAAAGCCAGTTTCTGAAACAACTGTTCATAGACAAGCACTACCCAGAGGAACTGATCATAGACATCCTAAGGGATACCACTACCCACAGGCAGAGCAGATACCCCCCATCCTCAGGTATGGCTTCAGCCCAAAGCCAGCCGACCTCTCTAATGACTCCATGAGATTTCCCATCCCCATCTCCCTAGACACTGGAAACATTAGGAACATTGTGTCCAAAAACTGGAAGATCATTAACAGTAGCCAAGATATCAGCAGAGCCCTGAAATCCACTCCCTCCCTCTGCTACAAGAGAACCCAGTCCTTTAAGTCCATCTTTGAAACATAGCACGCCTCCATACAAGACAAACCCAGTCCTCATAAGAGGGGTGTTCAGCTGCGGCAAATGTGTGTACTGCCAATATGTAGCACAAGGAGCCAAGTTCTCCTTACCTAATCCTAGACAAGAAATCCAGTTCAGGGAAGCATGTAACTGCAGTTCTACAAACATAGTTTATCTGGCAGGCTGTGACCAGTGTAAAGCTTTCTATGTGGGCAAAACCACGAGGAAGCTCAGTGACCACAACAAAGGAACATTGCCAGGCAATTAGAAAAAGGGGCAGAAAAATGCACTACCCAAACACACAATAACCAGCCCACAGTGCAACACCTTCCAGTTCCAGATTTTGGATCAGATTTCCATATTATTTGGAACTTTCACTATAGAAAGCCAGTTTCTGAAACAACTGTTCATAGACAAGCACTACCCAGAGGAACTGATCATAGACATCCTAAGGGATACCACTACCCACAGCCAGGTAGAAGTGAAGGAGTCAAACTGTAAGCAGACATGCCCCCCCCCCCGGCTTGAATGGCAGCCTCAATGTTAAAAGTATCCTTAACTGGATAAGGTAGGGTGGAAACAGTCCCTTCCCCCAGCCTACATTTAACCTACTGTACTTAAACCCAAGACAGAGACAAAAACCTTTGTATTTCTGATACAGTTTGACAATGTAACTCAGCAATAATATACAAAAGTGCTCAAATACCATGAATTGTATGTTTTTGCTTTATGGGAAATAGTCAGTCTCAAGTTCTTTCTCCACATCCTAAGGTTTGTTCTTCATATTATATATACATGTATGTGTGTGTGGGTGTGTCTGTATATATATATATATATATATATATATATATATATATATATATATATATATATATATATATATAGACATACATAAAAAAACAAAGAAGCACTAAGAAGAAAAAATACTTCCGAGCTAACAAAAAAAAATGACTCTGGCAAATTCATTGTGAATTAAGTACTTTCATTCCTTTATTATGTGCAGAACTTAATCAGTATAAATGAATATCAATATGTACAAGAAATATATACATAAATTTGTTTATACAGTAAAAATGCGGACAACCTATCAGCAAAAGGCAATGCAAGTGAATGCTATAAAATAAACTAAATGGTAGGCATGAAAACTGGTAAGTTAGCCAACTAGAGTTCAACAAATTCAACCAATAGAAACATATTAAGAGAGCCATGGGAGTGGTTATCCCAGTTCAAGACATCCACCTTAATGCACACTTCAAATTAAGATTTTCATCAATATACCAGGTGGTACCTCAGCATTAAGTAATAGCTGCCACCTAAGTTCTTTCAGTTCAAGTAAACAACTAGAATCACCATAGAAAAAGTTAAGCTGTTTCAGTATAATAAAATCAAAACATATGAAATGTGTACAGGTTAAGCTGTGTTTTCCTAAGGCATTGCTACAGTCATGTGAGTGTATTGTGGCATTATGTTCTTTGATCCTGTTAGACAGTTGATCGAAAGTCTTGCCAGTATAAAAACTTTCACAGGTTCTGCAAATAGCTTCATAAATCACATTCTCACTATGACAGTCAAAATATCTTGGAAAGGAGACAGCAACATTACAATGTTTAAAATCATAGAACCTGTGCGAATATATGCACAACACACACATTTTTTACAAGTAAACATCCCTTTTGATTTGTCAGTGATAAAGCAGTTTTTAAGAAGAAAAGGTCTGTCATTGTCAAAATTGTGGCATAAAGACCTATTTTTTTTTGTAGGAGAAAGAGGGGATGTTGCCCAGTGTAGATGTTAATTCAGCATCACTAGTAATGATATTCCAGTTTTTATTAATAATTTCAAAGATCGCTGATGTCCCTGCTAATAGGAAGTGGAAAGTCTAAAGTCATGTCACTAGTAGAAGCAGGACAATTCTCTTTGGGTTTGAATCCATGCAACAGAATGTGTGGGAAAGCAAGGCTGTGGGCTGCTGAAATGTCAGCTGTGGTGTTGTCAAGTAAATGAACAGGGTATTTTCTTTGCAGGAATAATTTTTTTTAAGAAAATGAGATTCCTTTCTGAATGTGGGGTCTTCACTAACTATTCTGGATAGTCGTATAAATTGGCCATGGACAAATTTACCTTCATAAAATAGGGATGTTGACTTTCAAAGTGAAGGAAATTGTTACAGTATGTTTTTTTACAGTGAATGTTAGAGGTAAAAGCATTCCTGTTAGAATCAATGGAAAGGGTAATATCCAAAACAGACACCATAAGTCCACATCCAGAAATAACAAAATCCAAGAATCCAGCACTGTTAGATAAGGCTGTAATAAAATGGGAAAGTTTATCCTGTGAGCCAGTCCATGCAAAAATGATATCATCAGTGTAATGCTGGTAAAGTCTTGTGTTACTAAATCCAGGCAAAATAATGAACATTTCATTCTTCCAAATACTAAGAACAAGGTTGGCATAAGACGGGGTCATCTTAGACCCCATAGCTACACCCTTAATTTGTCTATAAATCTTGCCATTAAAGTGGAAAAAAATACCGTAAAGAACCATGGAAATAAATTCAGAAAGGGTGTGTGTATTTTTGAGCATGAGAAATGTGCATACTTCTGCAAGTAAAGTTTAATGTGTTCCAGACCTTGTTTATGCGGAATGTTGGTATACAATGAGACTATATCCATGGTGACCAAAATGCAGTTGGTAGAATCTAGGTTAGCTTCATATAGTATGTTAAGAAAACACCAAGAGTCTTTAAGATAGAATGTGGATTTTTGTACAGTTGGAATTAAAACAATCAACATATTCTGAATTATATTCCATCTTGGTTTTAATATTAGAAATAATGTCAAAGGGGGGGGGGGGGGTTCTTTCTTTCTTATGGATTTTTGGTATGCCAAATAATTTGGCAAGGTTGGGGTGGGGTACAAACATGTACGTATACTCCTCTAAGGAAATGCATTGTGTTTTCTCCATTCTACTTAACTGCTGATCAATGTCCTGAAAATGCTTGGTAACTGTGTCTACATCTACCACACAAAAGAAGTCATTATTAAGTAAGTCTGCTTCAATTCTTTAAATATAAGTGTCCTGTTCCATTAGAACCAAGCCAGATCCTTTGTCTGCTCTCATGATGCATACATTCTGGTCATCAGAGAGCTGTTTTAGAGCCTGAATTTCGGCAGAAGAAAGGTTATACCATCTAAAGCAGTCACTTTCAGAGCACATTAGATTTCTTAAGTCTTTTTCACATACCTTTATGAAAGTATGGAGCGTGTTGTGCAAAGCAGGATTATATAGGCTTTTCTTTTTATGTGGTAGAGTAATGCCAGATAACTGGGTCAGTGTCAGGAACATCATCAATGTTATCACTGAACTGAACTTTGAGATTAAACTTTCTTAAAAAGTCTGAAATCTAAAAGTAAGTCTGCCAAGTGTGCTCTTTGCACCAGGATAAATGAAAATCCTTTATTAAGGACTTGGAGGTCTATTGAAGAAAGCTCCCTATTTGTTAAATTAAACATAGCACAATCAAAAACTGAAGCAGAGTCATTAGAATCTTCCAAACTACAAACTGTATTGATTGATGAAGGTGGGGGGCTCAAGGTTATCATCTGTGAATTGTCCGAGTGTGCATGGCTCTGCCCAAGTCCTAGAAATGTCCCCTGCCTCTGACATGAAAACTCAAAGCAGTGGTGGTCCAAGGGTATGATTGTAGCATGCTGGGGATAAAAAAGGCTGCTGTAGATTAAAAGAGTTAGGGACATCATCCAGGTCAGCTGTGTCAAATCCTTTGGAATGGATAGGTGCTGAGTTAGGAGAATCTTGTATTACAGCAGGAGCCATAGGTCTTGGAATCCCAAAGGGTGGAGGGGGGTGAGCTGTGAAGTGTTTGCTGTATTTATTAACTGATACAGGGTAAGCTGTGCCTGATTGGTATTGAGCTAAATCCCATTCTAGTTTAGATATTTTCTTTTTATTGACATCTGTAATGTGCTTGGAAAGTTTGGGAGAAATACCATCAAGTAAAGAATGAAACAGATCAAAGTGCGAGTGTTGGTGGATAGAAGCATTAAGATCTGCAATTTCATTTTTGAGAGTGTTCAGTGTAATAGTGCCTGCCCCATTAAATGTATATTAGTTCCTTGTATAAAGGTGAATCAATAATCGTGCTGTTGGGAAGTTTGTAGCAATGTAACCCTTGTGCCACAATTTTGTGATGAAGGCAGGTCTGTTAAGTATAGATTGTCATATTCAACATTTTTGAAAATGGTAAGCAGTCTACCAAGTTTAAAAATCATAGATTTGCAGTTGTTGTCAAGTCCATTGATATGAGTTTGTATCGGAGAGGGAGCATGAGCAGGAGAATGGCTAGAAAGAAACAGGTTAAATGATCCATCAATATTAACAAAGTCAAGGATGTAATCATTTCTTCTTTGTGTGTCAAGTGCACCTTGTAGAGTGTTCAGGAGAAGGCTGAGTAAGCTGGGTAGGCCTAGTTTGACTAGTGAACTCCGCACAGTATCTGTTCAGTAGTTCCTTAATCTTGCTGTTGGTGCCTGTCGCGGATTGCCGTAAATGAGTAAAATCCTGGTGTATGGAATAAGTAGAGAGATTCAAAAGGGTTTGGTTGTTGGTGCCTTGATCTGCTGGATTGAAGTCATCTATAGTATTTTAAATCGGAATAATTAATGCATAAAAAAAAAACAAAGAAGCACTAAGAAGAAAAAATATTTCCCCTAGCAGTACAAGTACCACCTTGGGTATAGCCCAGTAGACTAATCTGTTCAACAAACAATAAATAAAATAAAAAACTCGGCTATGCTTCTAAGGATCCTAGGGCCATTAGCCTAGTAACTGCCTATGGTCAGAGAAATTGACTTATAATTTTAGGGACTGGGAGGTTATCATAATGGTTAATGTGTTTACCTAGTAGAAATGTACAGATTCCTATGATTGTAGATCTATACAGGTAATCAGTTCCAAGGAGGCTCTTATCTCCTTCAGAATGGAAAATATATAATCTTGGTAGGTACTGACGTTTATAAATCATTTGACAAGTATGAAGCATTTTTTTGTTTGTTTTCTATCCAATTGATCCAATACCTCTTGGGGTGAAACACTTACCAAAACTATAAGTTAGAACAGAAACAGCAAATTGGTGTATACCTTGGACTTTGTATTTAGATGTCAGGGTTGCCAGCATTAATTTTAGTCTTCTAAAATATTCCTTACTACATTTTGTTTTTATTTGTTTATGCTTTGCTGTCAATCCTTCCTCAGTTCCCAAATAGTTATACACTCCCTCCTGCTGAAGTTCCTTTATATCACATCCCTGTCCCAGAATGAAGGAAAATTAAAGCATCTCCTGCAGTTTAACTCAACTCTCAGGTTGCTTTTATCCCTACAATATAGTTACAGTATTGTGTAGGTACCAGAAACCTGCTTGTACTTTATAAAACATTTGTTTCCTTGCCTTGGAGTCAAAGGAAGGAAAATACCACCCACTTTTATTTAAACTTAACTTCTCACATAATTTGAAGAGGAATTTTTCTACATCTGCATGACATATCACAGACACAGAGAAATTTGTAGTCATGTACTGCTGATAATCTTGCATGTGTAATCATTCCTGCTGATATCAATAGATCAGCAATTGCAATAAAAAAGACAGAGGTGTGAAACTAATTTCCACTGACTTTTTGCATCTGCGTTTACCTCCCCCAGTAGTTCAGTCTGCTAAGCAGTAGGGCTGTAGTTCACTTTTACAGCTCATATGGCGTAGTGGTGCATCACTGTAGCTATGGTGTGTAGGGTCCTGGGTTCTAGACTTGCAAGGGATGATTATATGGATGGCGCAGTGGTAGCGATGTCGCCTCAGCAAGAGGTTCTCCAGTTCAATTCCTGGCTGGGGGGCCTTCTGTGTGGAGTCTGCATGTCCTCCCTCTGTTTGTGTGGGTTTCCTCTGGGTGCTCTGGTTTCCTCCCACAATTCAAAGACATGCGTCTGGAGCATTTCTCCCCGGGCCTCCGCTGAAAATTGACTTCGTTGCAAGCCGGACTTTCCTAATAAGCAAATAATAAATAAATAAATCTGTTTTCAATGTAGCCATGCCTTTCATAGCAATATAGAACAATTAAATCAGTCAGTGGTTCAAAGACAGTTGTCATCCCTTTTGACAAATTTACATAAGCAGCATCACAGTATGGAAACACTAAGCTTTAATGTTTAAATGTTTGTTGTTTATACTACCTTACATTTTAGGATGTCTGTGATATTCAGAGAAAGGTCAGAAAATATTTTTCTTGTAAAGTAGCAACACATTTATCAAAATGTGGGGGGAAGGGACTGTCAATTCAAATTGGACTATGAAAAGATTTCACTATTTTTTGGTTGCAGCTGTACAACTCCTTAGAATACTGTAAAACTCAACATCTGGAAGTCTCCATCGAACAGTGTTGCAACTCAGTGTATCAGACTGTTGTTCCAGCATTCCTTCAGTATTCAGTTTCTTCCGAATTTGGCTAACAGTTGACTAACTCTGACCTTCTTGGTGATTTCTGATCCAGGAACACCTTCTTTGAGCAGAATCTCAACTTATGCATGCTTTTGTGGAATTGTCAGCCAACTTACCCATTTTTAAGACTGTGGAGCAGTGTCAATATGCAGCAGCTTTTTATTTTTATTTATTTTATTTTACATTTGTTTACTGGGTAGTGACTGACTGGGCCAGGGGCCCATTTTTAGTGGAGACCCAGGGCAAAAAACTCCAAGACAAGTAGTTAAACTAACAATATAGCAAAAAATAAAAGATACACAAGTTCCATACCAGATAAAGGAAGTTACAAATTTTAAATACATTGAAAACTGGTACAGTCGATGGTATATAATGTACAGGATACTAAGATTACAATAGGATACTATTTAATCACTATCTTTTTTCTTTTTCTTTTTGTTTTTGAAAGGGTAAAAGAGAAGGAATCACAAAGTTCAAAAAATAATGGTTTGGAGGAAGAGTGAAAGCCAGACAAGTATAAAATAGCTTTGAAATATAGAAATATGTATGACCTTAGAGTAGATCAGTCAGACTGGAGGAGTCAGCCTGGGTGGGTACTGGGGCATAACCAATCGTTAGTGAGATGTTCTTTTAAAAGTAGTTTAAATTTGCAGCTTTCAGGATTATTAAGCATTTTCTATGGCAATAGATTCCATGATTTGGATATTTTATTAGGATAAAGAGATTCTCCATAACAGTTTTTGGATTTTTTTTTACCTTTAAGATAAGTTTGTCTGATGATCTCAGGGACCTGGGATTTGTGTTTGCCTCAACAAGGTTGAGGAGAGCAGGGCAGTGATTAGGATTTTGGACAATGCTGTGTGCAATGTTGAGTTGGTTGAGTGATAGCAGGATGGGTAATTCAAGCCAATTGAGTTGTTGGAGTGCAGTACATTGGTGGGATTTATGGGGTTGGTTCACAGCAAATCTGGCCATTGGTCTCAACCTGCTAAGAGGCCAATGCAATGTGTGACAAACAGTCAAAATGCGAAACCCCCCTTTTGCACTACATGAAAAGCATACCTTGACCATGGCCATGGCCTTTCAACCAAAATATATGTATAGACACACACAATCTGGAGCACTTGGCTGCTCAGATACAACCTGTAAAAGACAGATTTGCTTAATGAATTAGCAAAATGAAATGATTTTGTGCATTTTTGAAAATGCCAGACTGAAAGTCACTACAGAAACTAAGAGATTTCCATTTTTTGCCGATATTTCTATTAATTTGGCCAACACTATAATTAGCATACCACTGCACCAGCTGTCATTAATTGAGATTATGCTCTTTTTTGCTTTTTTTTTTCTTCTTCTAGAGCTGAGCTGGTTTTGCAAATTAATTTTGATTACAAATTAAATCAAACTTTTTTCATTTTGTATTTGAAAAACATGTCTTATCCATATAATTCCCATGTTGTTTAAACAGCCCATCACTGACTGACCTAGCAACTGTTCCCGAGCTGGTTATATAGTCTTTCAGATTAAGCAATCAATTTCTAACAGTGAAAATATAGTATATTTTCAGTTTTGCCCTACAACTCAGAGGTATTAACACAAGTTTATTATTTTGCCTGCTCAAAAATACAAATCAGACAAACTCTTCAAATCAGGTCCAATTCGTGATGTCTTCTTTATTTGTGACCACAGTGAATAATTTCTTCAACCACAGAAGAACCATACTGCCACTTACGCAGCAATGGAATCAGATTAACTGTCACATGGGTTTCTGCATGTAGCATTTCAATCCCTCCTTTATCTATAGGTTGTGCTATCACTCTCCATGCTACCCGTGCATAACCCTCTAACCAAATAAACATTTAAAAGGTCCCTTTATTGCCTTAACCGAGCATACTGATATAATGGATATCACATTTACAACAACATTTAATGATGGAAAAAGAAACATTTTAATACATTATCACTTCTCAAAACAGAAACATTCTGGAACTAAACTGTTGACATTTTTCTTAACTTTGATAGATACAACTGATTCATAGGTTCATATGTGTGTACTTGACTAATGACCACTGGGGTCTTTTTAAGCTAAGCCATGCATCCCAAATGTCTGCAAGTTCTGTTACCCCTGATAAGTGTAAGCAGGAGCTTAGGATATGATATAGTTATAAGAAGGGGCCTATTTACTGCCTGCATGTTCCATTAGAGACAAAGATACCAAACCAGAGATGAATTCCCTGTTCCTCATGTAAATGTCCAAGTTACACTTGAATTGGGTTACAAAGGAACTCTGCTTTACATGGGATAGATATAGTTTATTCCAAAGAAGGGGTAGTCTCTGGGATACATACCTGTGTCATTAGCAGGTCATATTCATATCACAGACAAGGATTAAGCATTTAGAATGGGTAATTCTGGTGCTGTTTATTTTGTAGATATATAGGAGTTCTGTCAGGGTGGGGTCCAACAGTGCCAGCCATAGATTTCCCCAAAACAGCCTGCAGGAGACAGAATATAGGAATAGTGCTTTGAGGTGGTCTGTGTAGGACATGTTACTTATGCTCTGTATTATTTTACTGAGGAACATCTGTGGATGTTGTAATTGTTGGATGTGCCTCTTTTGATACACACCAAAGGGGGAAATGTACTCAGCAATAGGTCTAATAAATGTTGAATATAGTGGGACAATGACATCCTTTGACCTAGATGCCATACCTTTTTTATAAGCTGCATAACATGGAATCATTTCCTAACTCCTGTAGACATGTAATGGTCAAAGGCTAGATGTCTACTTGTGTCACAAGTCCCTGACCCCTGGGTCAACTCTTAGGTGTGTGCTGTCAATATGACAGTTACCAGGGGTAGATGACCCCATAGGATGCTGTTATACATTTCTTGACATTTATTTTTAATCCATGGCTCTGATATTATTTATCCATGTCAGCCCTTCTTGGAGAAATGTAGTGCTGCTGGAGGATTCTATGACTGCTCCTAATTTGCAATTGTCTGCAAATGTGGTCAGCTATATGCCCTTGACATTGCCCTTCACTCCAGAGAAGTAAATGCCAAAAAGAAGTGGTTCCCATGTCTGATTATTGAGGGACTCTGTTTGTGAATGGCCTCTTTGTAAAGGTGGACTCCCCAGCTCTAACTTCATGGGTCTTGTCTGTCAGCCAGCTGGCTATCCACTAGGTGACAAAAGAATTTATATCCAAGCTCTTGAGTTTGTCAGAAATACCTGAGTGAAGTATTGTGTGAACTGCCTTGTATAGGTGAAGGTAGACAGTGTGAACAGTTTCACCCTCATCCATTGCTTTGGTGACCTGCTTATAAGAAAAACAAATTGAGTTGAATCCACTGTTTGGAGGTTTCCTATGTCATTATCGATCATTTCTATGATAATTCATTCCATGGCTTTGCATATGAGACTAGTGAGACTTATGGGTCTGTAGTTTCCAGGGGTTGTAGTTGGCCCACCTTTGTGCAGAGGGATGACTGTTGCTGTTCTCTGTTTGTATGGGCTCAAAGCCTCTTTGGAGGCTACAGTTAAATAGCGGTTCCAGAAAGAGCATTGAGGACTTGTTTCCTAGTAATGGTATTTCCTGAGGGGTGGTTGTGGAGGAGAGAGAGGTAAAATTAGAGATTAATTTCTCTGCTGGTAGGTTTTCTGTATCTTCTGGCTCAGTACTGATGGCTCCATTAACAATGGGCTCTGCACACAATTGTGTATTGCTTTTGAGGTTGCAGATATAGCTAAAGAATGCCTTGTGGTTGCCCTCGGCCTGAGATGTCAAATTTAATTCAAACCATGCTTTGGTAGACTTTATTTGTCCCCTCAGTTGTTTATTTGGTTTGATGAGAGTGCATGTACCTGCTGGGTGCCACCTCGCCTAATGTTTGTCATCATTTTCTTCCTTATGTTATATAGCCTACTGATGATGTGATTCCACTATGGTGGCTTGTTTTTTGATTAACTTCTGTACTTATTCCTGGTGGCTACAGTTTCCTCAAACCAATTAGCAACATGCTTGTATAGAGCTCCTGTGAACAGTTTCACAGCTTTCAGGGTTTATGGTGGCTTGGAAGTTTGCCAGGTATCCCATAGTAGAAGTATATTGGCCTTGGAGTAGTTGCTGGACATTCCAAGGTTTGCTGGGGTTTTGGGTTTCATTATGTGGTTAGACCTTACCAGAGAGTTACTGCATTAGGCGGTGTGCAGCACTTTCCCGTATTACTGAGAACAACATCAAATATGTTTGTGCTCCTGGTCTGCATAATCACAATATGGCCCAGTCAGTTTGTATTTATAAAATCCAGGAAATCTCTGTTCATGCATATTTGGTGTTTCATAGCATTTCTAGTTCATACCCAACACAAAAAACAGCCAGTAATGTAAGCAAATCCAGTGTAAATCAATACTTCAATTAAAAAAATATAAAATCAATACAAAGTCACTGGAACCATGAATCACTCAATAAAAAAAAGCTTTATTCAGACTTAATACTGCTAGTAAAAACGTTCGCCTCATAAGGCTTCCTCAGGCAAAGTAAAACAAACAACACATGTAACCCATTCAAATAGTATCTCAGTCACATGATAGCATCTTCAATTAGATTTGTTGATGCAACTCTTTCAGCATAGGTTTTAAAGAGACACTGCTATTTAAACCTGGTAAACCTAAGTTGCAAAATCCAATCCATCTCCTCTACCTCTGTCCTATCATTAATATTCCCTCCATGAATTGTCATTTACTACCTTAAGAATAGAAAATTTAAAGGTAGGATTTACTCCTTTCTCTTTCATATGTTTATATAAAGTATTAGTTAACACTTCACTTCTTATTTCAGATAGATGGCTGGAAATGCATGCTTTAAACTTCTGATTAATTTTTCCTACACAGTATGCTTGACATACCTTACATACAGCTAAATAGATTAATTAATGTGTTTCACAGTTACCATATGTCATTAGTTTAACTTCCTTTCCTGTCACTGGATGTGTAAAAACCTTACTCATATCTATAAAACTGCAAAAAACTACACCTGCCACATTTAGATGTACTTCTTCTTTTTGAGTGTATACATTCATCCATTCATGTTTGTTCTTTGTAACACACCATTTGTTTTAGATTGTGATTTTTCTTATACCCAAAATTTATTTTTTCAGTGATTATAGCACTTAGCTCAGGTATATCATATAAGATTGTGCCAGTATTTAGCTGTTTGCTCTTTACTTCATGTTCTTATTATAAATCAACATTTAATTCTGTTGTGTTTACTGTTTGTAACTGCCTCCTGAACTGTTTCCCTAAAAAAAAAAAAAAAAATTTGAAACAATATTGTCTCATTGTATGTCCATATTACCATCATCTGTATTCAGTTGCACTACCCTTAGAAGTTGATTCTTCACTATATTTTCAAACATAAATTGCATATACATTCCTTTTTGCAGGTTTTCTATAAAGCTGACTGCCTAAGGTCCCATTCCTGTCTTTAAAAATAATTATATCTAAAAAAATCTAAATTCTCTGTTGATAAAGTTTTCTTAAATTTTAAAGATGAACTAGCAGTGGAAAGGTAATCATAAAACTTATTAAAATTAACTTCTTCCCTTTTCCAAATTAAAAAAAAAAAAAGTCATCTACAAACCTGAGCTAAAATTCAACATTTCTGCCAGACTATTTTCTGTAGATAGCACAAACTTTCATTCCCAAATAAAGATTATTATGTTTGCAGAGCAGGTTGTAAGTGCCCACCCTAAGGCCAAAAACACAGTATTTATGGAACCTGATAACATCCCAGGCTGCATCCTACATGGGCTCCAACATGAATTAGCAACACCACTGGGTATTCTTTTTCAAACATATTCTAAGCACTGGCTTCGTACCAGCTAAATAACTGGCACAATTATTCCCTTCCACTGACCCCTGGAACTACAGATCTATTAGCCTGCCTTAGCCTTATCTGCAAAGCCATGGAGAAAATCATCATGGATCTTATTGACAAAGATATAGGTAATCTCCAAACACTTGACCCTACTCAGTTTGGATTTGTCAAAGGGAAATCATGCCTGTTAAATCTGGTGGACTTCTTTGAGACAGTTACCAAGGACCTGGATGAAGGGAAATCTGTGCATACAGCCTACCTGGACTTAGCCAAGGCATTTGAAACTGTCCTTTACTCAGGCATCATTAACAAAGTCACCCAACTAGGCATCAACCTTTATACTATTAGATGTGTTGCTAACTGGCTCACTGATAGAAGTCATAGTCAAAATAGGGGAATCCACCTCCAACAGCAGACCTGTAACCAGTGGTGTTCCACAGGGATCAGACCTGGGATCTCTACTGTTTGGAATCTATTTCTCCAAAGTACAAGCAAAAACTAAAGGTCTGTGGCTGACAAAGTTTGCCGATGACTGTAAACTGGGAGCAGCCATAGAATATCCAAATGATGTCAACATCCTACAAGAGGGTCCTACACAAACAAATGATTGGTGCCAAATTCTTGGCCTTAAACTCAAGGCAAAAAATGTATTATTATACCTTTTGGAGTGATGTTCCTACTAACTACCATATCAGTAGCAACACCATAAGTACACGCTTAGTGGTGAGATACCTGGGCGCACAGGTTGACAGCAACTTTTCCTTTGGCCACCATGTCTCCACAGTGGTAAGAATGGCATTCTATATTGGTCATCTCATAAGTAAGGGCAGTTATAACCTCCCTGTACTCTTCCCTCATTAGGCTAATAATTGAGTACAACACCCCTTTTGCATGTACCATTCCAAGCACCTGCAGCAATTGAAAAAAACCACAAAGTTTCCTCACAAGGAAAATTCACGGTCTTCAGCATCTGCCCTACTGGAGTCATCTAAAATCACTGTCACTTTATTCTGTTTCATACAGACTACTCAGAGGTGATCCTGCTTTACTGGAAATGCTGCATATCTGTAAGTCAAGTGGTGCACGGCTTGCTCACTCTAAAGACCTTAACCTGGTATGTGACATTAATAAAACTTGCTGTATAGATTTATCTCCCAGAGGTTATCACACCTTTGGAACAGACTCCCACTTCATGTCAAGCACAGCACCTCTTTCGTCCTCTTCAAACGCAATTTGGACGATTGAATGGGTGACCATAATTCACCTCAGAGGTTCCATCTGTGCCCCTCTTGGACAGGGGCAATATGTAATGATTATGCAAATAAGGGTAAGAACTTGGCTAAGCTTGTAATAGCCTATTAACTTCCTATGATTCTATAATCCTATACAGTAGAGGTAGATGTCAAATATTCATATCAAATGTTAATGTCCATAGCTTCTGCACTCATTACACTGGCTGTAAATTCTGTACTCAGAATGTCAAATCTTATTGTCTCCAACAACGCTGATAATATCTGTAGCTTCTGTACTCATATTCCTTTCCTCCTGAATAATATAATTAATATTCTGGAATGCTGGTTATTTGACCTGACTTCTGCATGCTCTCCCGAGTGTCTGTATCAAACTTCTGAGGACTGCACTGCAATGACTTTCTTCTGCGTATCAGTCCAAATGAACTAAATGAGTCTGAAGTACCTACTAATAATACCAAATATCATCAAAACCCTGAAATTTCTACATTTCTCTTTAACTTCAGTTCCTAAGCTTCATCCTGTCTCAAAGTACTGTATATTCTGTTAGCACATTTTATTGTACTCAAAGTACTGGGTCTATATTAGATAGACAAAAGTTTGTCTTACTGAATGCTAACATGAGCGAAAATCCCAAAACCCGAAACCTGAATTGCGAGATCGCAGTACAGTGAAGATGAGAATATTTGCCCTTTCCACACTGTAGTGCGATCTCGGAGCTGGAATATATATTTAGCGGGGGGTGTGGGGGGCACAGCCCCCCTCAATTGCAGTTTTGAGTTCCAGGATTTTCGATAATATCAGCGTTCGGTAAGATAAACTTTCATTTATCTAACCGAGACCCAAAGTACTGTATATTCTGTTAGCACATTTTATTCTCAACAGTATTCGTGACTGAAGGTTATTTTCAGTGATTGAAAGTGTATTACTGTATGCAAACTGTGAAGGCCTGCTTTAATGTGGCTACATTTCTGGACTTATGCAAAAAGAATACTGTATTTTTGTCTAAGAATTAAATAATACCTGATATTACAGTGACCTTTTGCACATTAGAGTACAGCACTTAGGCAGAAAAACAAAAAAGAAAATGAAACGTGAACCATATCTAATTATACAAATAGTTGCAACCTTAAAAATACTATTTATGCAAGTTTAAAGCAAATTTCTATTCAGCAATATGCATCTGTAAATGTCTTTTAGAATGCCAGTGAGCTTCAAATTATGTCCGTTATTAATGCCACACAATTTCAAATCACTCTAAGCCATTTTCAGTTTTGCTGGTAAAACAATATGTTTAATTACTTTCTTATGTAATAATATTTGAGACTTTGTCTTATTAAACCCAAAGACAGATTTGCACAGACAAAAATAGTTAAGTGTCAGCCTTCACTTTTTTTGCTGATGGCTTGAAAAAAGCAACTTGTGTGCTTAAGCCATGGAAATGTTACAATCACAGTTCTGTATTGTACAGGCAGCTGTTGTTTACCTAAACCCTTGTGACAAAGTTCAGACATAAAATGGTGCTTAACACATGCAGTTATTTAAATTAGTTTAGTAATAACTTGGCACACAGATTTTTCCAGCCCAACTGTTGAGTTTCGCATTTCTGGGACTCATACAAACTATAGATTCTTTTTCAAGTCAGTCATGCTTTGTTCTTCTTTCTTTCAAAAAAAACTTTTAATTTTAGCACCATATTTTTATCAAGTGCCTTTTCCTGAGAATGAACCAAATTTCAAACTTGTGCAAATTGTTTTTAGGAGGGTAGCATAAATATCTTCCAAATGATCCAACATAAGGCACCATTCCAAAAATCTACACAAAGATGTTTGTAAGTTATTCAGAGTTGGAGCTAATAGTAGCAACTTTTCTATTTTCAGGTGATAGCTTTATTCTTTTAACAAATGAACACCAAAGAGGTTTGGGTGCCGCATTTAGGTTCATAGATTCATAGGTTGGTACTAGGCTATCAGCCCTAGGGCCTATACAAGCCTAGCCATAACAATTCCCTGGCTATTTCTTCCCTGGACCCCTGTCTAGCAGGGTGCCTGACGTGATCCCTGGGGTGAATTTCCTATCTCCCATCCAATCGTCAAGGTTCCTTTTGAAGAGGGCCAAAGAGGCACTCTGCTTGACATGTATGGGCAGTCTATTGCAGAGTCTGGGGAGTCTCCGGGTCAGGAACCTATCCCTTCAGCGTGTTTTGTTCATTGTGATGACAAGGTTTAGATCCCTGGAGTGTGTGGCTCTAAAGGATAGGGATTTCTTTAAGTGTAGCATGTCCGACAGGTCCGGGTTTGAAATGGCCCTGTATGTTAAGCAGAGATCACCTTTTGAGTAGACGATATGCGACAGAGTATAGCTGGAATTTTTTTAGATGGTCAGTATACGGCATCTGCTTTAGGCCTGTGATTCTTTTAGTGAGGTATTTCTGCAGCCTTTCCAGTTGTTGGAGATGTATTGAGAGGTACATACCAAACTGGGCATTGTACTCTATGATGGGAATAATGAGGGATGAGTACAGTGAGACAATGACCTCCTTTTTTCTGGATGAAAAGCCCATAGTGATGAGGTGTGCCACATAGAAGGATTTTCTGATTTTTGTGGCGATGTGGTTATCGAAGGTGAGACCACTGTCCACCTGTGTCCCTAAGTCTCATTACACTTTTGGTGTTTAGTGTACTGCCACCTATGGGGTAATTCACGGGTACATGTTTTTTTCCCAAATGGGATAACTATACTTTTCTTGGCATTGAGCTTGAGCCCGTGGCTCTGGCACCAAGCATCTGTTTCTGTAAGGTCCTTTTGTAGAATATCCACATCATTTGGGGATTCAGTGATGGCTCCCAGTTTGCAATCATCCTTGAACTTTGTTAGCCAGAGTCCCTTAGTGCTGGCCTGTACTTCAGAGGAGTAGATGCCAAACAAGAGTGGTCCCAAGACTGAACCCTAAGGTACTCCACTTGTCACGTGTCTGGAGCTGGATTTGGAGTCGGCTACTTTTACAGTGTGGGTTCTGTCAGTAAGCCAGTTGGCAACCCATCGAGTGACGTAGGGATTAATGCCCAGCTTAGTAAGTTTATCTATGATTCTAGAGTGGGGGATGGTGTTAAAGGCCTTGGTGAGGTCCAGATAGGCTGTGTGGACCACCTTACCCTCGTCCATAGCTCTGAAGACTGATCTGTAGAAGTCAGTCAGGTTCAGGAGACAAGATCAGCCTTTCACAAACCCAAACTGGGAGGGGTCCAGTGTTTGAAGGTTGCCAATGTCTTTGTTTATAAATTTCATGATAGTACGTTCCATGACCTTGCAGATCAGGCTCGTCAGACTGATGGGGTGGTAGTTCCCGGGATCCAAGGTGGATCCCCCCTTGTGGAGTAGGATAACTGTAGCTGTGCACCACTCAGTGGACACAAAGCCTGAGCTGAGTTTAAATATAAATTTCTAGTTTTATCCTATAAGCCACTTTCGTCTTTGAGTTGTGTTTTCTGCTATTTCTACTTTGCATAATTGGGTCTATATTAGAACATCGAAGTTTCAAAACTTCGAGTGTTCTAATATCGAACCCTATACAATGAAGGTTCAAAACATCGAACATACAGAACAGCGAATTTTTTCCTAGGGAAAAAAATTTGCTGTTCCAAAACACATACACACAACACAAGCACACGAAAGAAACAGCAATTCACACATATACACCTAAACTCTTACACCTTACCCTACACTAAACTATACATACACCACTAACTATCCAAACCCTAACCCTAAGGTCCATCACTATCGCAGTCACCTCACCTGTGCCCTAATCCTAACTCACCTAACCCGCCCTAACCCTCACGTCCACACAATCGTACACTTACCTGACCCACATCCTAATCCTAACTCACCTAACCCACCCTAACCCTCACATCCACACAATCGCACACTTACCTGAACCTGACCCGTAACTTTACACCACAGCGCTGAAAATATCGAATCAACAGAAACGGACAACTGAATTATTTCCCTAGGAAAAATTTGTTTTTCTGTTTCTTCGATATTTTTAGCGTTCGCTGAAAACAGGTCATTATTAGAACACTTGAAGTTTTGAAACTTCAGTGTTCTAATATAGACGTGCATCATCCTATCTAGCTTACGTTCCAACTTTATTCCATAAAAGAGAACATTTGTGCCTAAAACTCTTATCACAAAACGTGCTTTTATAGGTTTTCAACTCACTGTTGGTTGTCTAATGACTATCTATAGTGCTGTTCTTTTTAAACAGTTTATTGCACATAATGCATTTTAAGGTTTTCTTCACCTGTTTAATTTTGGCAAGTTATTTTTTTTTAAATACTGTGACAAGAATGGACCACATTCCCACATTAGAGCATAACTAATGCTCATAAAGTCAGAGTTTTTTTAATTTTTTAATGTTTGTTTGTCTGGATTGCTCCCTTCAGCAGTGATGTACACAGAACTGCTTCTTTCTGTAGTTTATACTGAGTTACCTGTATTGGTAGCATATTTACTATTTGTACATCCTTATTCCGCATGGCTCTAGTTTTTGATTATACGTCTTGATATTTTACACACTTGTCTCTTTCAGTACATTGGATGCTGTAAGTCACTGAGTATGCCAGTTTTAGTGATCAATGCTGCTTTTGTTGTTTTCTCTTGAGATTTTATATCTGGTTTACTTCTGCCCACATTAGACATACTGGTGTATTACCATGTCACTGAAACATATACTATTGCAACATGTGACACTGCCTCATATGGATCCTCTGATGTTTTGATTTGGTCACGCTCCTGCACAAAATTCTTCACAAATACTATATTTAAAGGGTTTCTGTCTTTTTAATTTCTCCAAATCTTTTGGGTTTCTAATGCCATGGTGGGAATGGACTCCATTCATAAGTTAAAGTATGATTAAAGTTCATGAAATTAGTATTGTTTCAGTCTTTGATGTCAGCCAGAAGTGCTCTTTGCAGCACCGTCAATGTGTCCAGTAATGACTCCTGCAATTTGTATGGAATTACACATATTGCTAACATATCTAAAGATGACTGTAGATCCTTTTTTATAAGACCTGTTGCTCCTACTACTAGTGAAACTATCTGGGTATCTTCCACATTACTCTCATTTCTGCCTGAAAATCCTGATATTTTATGACTTTGTTTTTCTCTGTACACAAGACACTGCAGTCACTGGGTGTAGCGATTTCAATGATCAATGCTACTTTGCCTTCTGTTCGTGGACCACTATATCTGGTTTCATCACATCTATCTTTTGAATTGTTGGTAATGGATGATCCCATGTGATGTAGACTTCATCATTTTCCATGATGCTTTGTGGCTCATGTTTCAAGTGTTTTTCAGATACTTCAATATTATAATGTTTACACAATCCCTAGTGCAACAGTCTTGCTACATTATTATGCCTTTCAGTATACATTCATTTTGCCATTAGTATATCATAACCAGCAACAAGGTGTGTGACTGTTTCCAATTTTTATTTATTTATTTCGCATTTGTTAAACAGGTTGGTCCAGCTGGGTAAGAATTTACCCTTTTTCAGTGGAGACCCGAGGGGAAAAGCCCCAAACAGACATACAAATAGAGACAAATTAACAATATTAAAGAGCAAAACAATCTTATGGATAAGAAAAACAATGTACTCAATGGAATAGTACATAGCTATATATACAAAAAGTGTAGTAATAGATTGTAACAGGGGAAGCAACAATAATAAATCCAGCAGGTAAGCAGGAAGGAAGTTAGTTTGGTTTTACAATTAATTAATTTTACAAGTAATTTTATTTTACAAAACTTACATTTTTCTGTTTCTCCCACATGTTCAAGTGACTTTGTAAACCAACATTAACGTAAGCCGACAATATTAACCTTTCATCCTTTTGTTTGAATTTGCCTCTCCTTAACTATTCCTGTGTTTGATTGTGATCAACATGAAGTTCTTCCAAGAGTTTGCTATACTTGCAACTATATTTATGCATTTTCCACATTTCCTGCCTTCTCATCTGGCTCTTCACCTTATATTCTTTTTTTTTTTTTTTGGCACATTCAGCTGCTGCCTGATTTTTACCTACTTCTAGTTTGATTTCCATTCCCTCCTGACACACATATGCTTCTGCTAAACTTTTATTTTATTTTATTTTATTTTACATTTGTTGACCGGGCTAGTCTGGCTGGATACATGTCCATTTTCAGCAGAGGCCCGAGGAGAAAAGCTCCACTATATACTAAGTACATTACATAAAAAAAATTGACTACTCTAAGATATAGCTAAATCAGAAATTACAAAAACAAAAAGAATTAAATATACTTTCAAAGAGAAACAAGTTTACAATATGCAGTTCATTAAATATCAACAATTGTATAAAAATGTACATACTTAAATCTCAACAGTAAAAGGAACAGAACTGAATAAGGTAGAGATGAAAAGAGTGGAGGAGAAACAGAGTAAGAGAAGATGGTTAGTCAGGTGTACTGCAGGAACAAAGCCAATGATTTTGGAAGTACAGTTTAATTTTCTGTTTGAAAAGTGGCAGGGATGTAGTCAGAGTTATGTCACTAGGTAAGAGATTCCAACCTCTACCTATTGTGTTAGTGAATAGAGAATCACCTGCTGTGTTGTTTGCCTTTATAGATTTTGTCATGAGTTTACTAGAGGAGCGAAGTGAGTTAAGATTGTTGTAAGGGATTAGAAGTTGAGAGAGTATTGGGGTGTTGTCAGGTAGGTGTAATATGTTGTGGGCAATAGTGAGTTGAGGAATTATAAGGTAGTTTTGAAATTCAAGCCAGCCTAGTTGTTTTAGGTTTATACAATGGTGGGTCCTAAAGGGGTTACTAGTGGCTTTAACTATGTTGTTATAGCAAGTTGCAAGTTTGTTAAGATTAATTTTCTTAAGGTTTGTATAAATAGGGGAGGCATATAGGAGAGTTGATAAAAGATGAGATTGTGCAATCTTGGTTCTAGTTGCTGGGGTTAGAAAAGGTTTGATACGATATAGGGATCCTATTTTTCTGTTAACTAACTTGATGTTGTTGTTAATGTGCTGATCGAAGGAGAGATTATTGTCAATGGTTATTCCTAAAAGTTTTGTAGTTGGATCAGGTGAGATGATAGTACCATTATTTGAGGAAATGATAAAGTTTAAAGGGGGGGACCGAGTGGTGGGGGAGAAGAGGAGGAGTTTTGTTTTTTTGGCATTTAGTAGGAGAAACCGTCTAGAAAACCATGTTTCTACAGTATTAAAGGTATTTTGGGTCAGTGAGATCAGTTCTGTAGAGAATGGTGCCGAGCAGATAAGGGTTGAATCATCTGCGTATTGTATGCAGGTTGCTTGTGGGATTGCAGTCTGAAGATCGTTAATAAAGAGGGAGAACAGAAGGGGACCAAGAATGGAGCCCTGGGGAACTCCGATGGAAATGGGCAAGAGTGATGAGATATGGTTTTCCCATATTACTGCTTGTTGTCTGTTGTTAAGATAAGATCTAAACCAATTAATGGCGAATTTATCACAAGAGAGAGATTCAAGAATGTTAATTAAGAGAGAGTGGTTGACCATGTCGAAAGCTTTAGAGAGATCAATGAAAAGAGCGGAAGAGAGAGTATTGTTGTTTCGATTTTTGTTGATAGTATCTACAAAGGAAAGAAGGGCAGTGGTGGTACTGTGGTGAGGTCTAAAGCCATGCTGACAGTTTGCTATTATGTTGTGAAGAGAGAGTGCACAAGTTGCTGATGAATACATTTTTCCATGATTTTTGCTAGGGGTGAGAGAAGGACAATTGGTCTAAAGTTGGAAAGGTCAAGGGAGTTACCACCTTTATGTAGTGGGATAATATAGGAGACTTTCCAGATGTCAGGGATGGTTCCCTCTTGGATAGTTCTGTTTATAAGTAAGGATGTAGGGTATGCAATTTCTTTGGCAGCTTTCTGAAGGAAAAGAGAAGGGAGCTTGTCTGCAGAAGGGGTACAAGGTTTCAGTTTGTGAATGAGTCTGTAGATGAAAGAAGTAGATATAGGTTTTAGAGAGAAGTTAGTTATATTAGTTGGAATATAAGAGTTGTTGGTGTTCATTTGTTTGGCTAGGGATTGAATAGTTTCAGAGAAAAAAGAGTTGAATGCATTAGCAGTCTGCAGAGGGGTTTCTGGGTCAGCATTAAGTGGGGAAGGAGTTTTAGCAATTCCTGGGGAGAGAAGTCTATTTACTGATGACCAGAACTGTTTAGAATTGTTAAGATGAGTTTCCTGAAGTCAACTTCTAAACTAAGCAGGGAAGTCATCTTAGACTTATTCTCCTCATGTTTTAAAACTTTCACTATGTTTGGGTTTTGTGAGATCAGCAGATATGTATGTAGTCTTATGATTGCAGATCTATACATGTGATCAATGTTGAGGAGGCCTATACCTCCTTCAGAATGGGGAATATATAGTCTTGGTATACAAATCATTTGATAAGCATGAAACACCCTGCTTGTTTTTCTGTCCAACTGATCCAACATCTTTTGGGGCAGTCATTCATTCCAAAATTGTAAGTTAGGAGAGGAAGAGCTAATTGGTTTATATCCTGGACTTTGTTCCTAGATGTCAATGCTGTTTTCAATATTAATTTTAGACTTCTGAAGTATTCTTTACTAAGTTTTATTTGCATTTGTTCATGTTTTATGTTGATCATTCATCAGTTCCCAAAAATGTATATGCTCCCTCTTGCTCAAGTTCTTTTATATCACATTTCCGTCCTAGGCTGATGTTTTCTTGGTGCTGTAGCTTTCCTGCTTTAAAGGTTGCTTTTGCAATTTACCAAGACCAAATGACATTCTTACATCATCTGAAACAGTTTTGACCACTTGAAGTTGTGCCTTCAGTTCCTCATCTGATGAGCTATATATTTTTTAAATCATCCACAAAAAGAAAATTAAAAGTCTTTATGCCTTGTTGTTTTCTGGGAGCTAAATTGTAGCCATGACCTAATCTGTTAAGTACACAGCTTAATGGGTTAAGGGCAAGACAAAAGAGCAGTGGTGACGAGTTACCTTGAAATATACCCCTTTGAATATTTATCCCTGGAATAATAGTTCTTTATCAAAGCTTAATTGTAATGTGGTTTGCCAGTGTTTCATGGTTGCTGTATTGTAATCAGTCAGTGTAGGATGTATCCTATACATTTTTAAGTACTTTCATCCATGAATGTGGGATACTGTCAAATGCTTTTTTGTAGTCTATCCATGCCATACTTAGATTCTTCCCCTTTTTACAGTTCTCCATTATGACTTTAACAACAAATGATCATTTATTCCATATGACATTCTTTTGTTTCCCTTTTTCTCCATTGCCGTGACTGAGTTTTCTTGTAAATGACTATAAACTTTGCTGGCTGGCATCAATTGCAGTGTATAGTTTATACATTATTGGAAGACAAGATATTGGTCTATAGTTTTTAGGATATCTTGCAGGTTCACTCAAGTAGGAGTATTGATTTTCCTGTCATTAACTACCTTGGCATCTGTTCAGGGTGCACATATAAATAGCTCTTACTCATGGCTAAATCTTCATGTAAAGATGTTAATACTTTTAGCCAAAAGTTAGGTTCTGCATTCTGAGCCTGGGGTTTTCCAATTTAGGAGCTTGTCTTCATTTTGTTTCAATTGCTCTGGCCATTAATTCATTCCTTTTGCATCCTGTACATTTGAATTTCTTATTCTTTCCTTTGCTTCTTCTATCCATTCACATCTTTGTTATGTTCCACAGGATCTTCATAGATTTTTGTATGAAATATATCCATTTTTTGTGGTGTTTTAATTCCTGTTGCCTTGTTCCCAATTCTCTATAAAACTTTTTTGGGTCATCAATAAATTGCTTATTTTGTACTCTTCCTTTATATTTTCTAAGGATATTTTTAGTGTATTAATTGTGATGGTGCAAAGATCCTGATCTGTTTTGATACTGCAAACTGCTTTTAGCACATCCGAGTATTTTTGTTGATCTATTTCCCTGTGTATACTCTTCTAACAGCTATACTTCTTGTCTTAATTGCTTTATAATTTTCACTATTCAATACTCCCATGATGCCATTTGAATTCTTCCCTTCCTTTCCCTTATGGCCCTGTGTTTTTGTTGTAAGACTTTATCTTTTATTAATTAAGCAGCACAGTAATATATCCTACTTACTTCTGTTATATCACATGAAACTCTTATGAACAGTCCTAATTACTGAGTTCATTAGTTTTATCAAACTTCTAACTATTGGGGTTTAAAGCCTAATTACTGAGTTCATTAGTTTTATCAAACTTCTAACTATTGGGGTTTTATTGACTTTTTGAATTCTATTTATCTTAATATGTCTGGCCATCTGTATTAAAGCAAGCAACTCTTCTTTTATATCATTTTCTTCTAAACCGAGGGCACATTCTTTGTTCTCTACTTCCTGCAGACATTCTACAGAAAGTTCCAGAGCATTTTCCTGTGCCACATTCTCTTCAATCTCATTATATGTCATTCATAGGACTTTTACATTGGAATTCACTGGCCTATCACTCCACAACACTGACTGCATCAGAGTTGCCACAGTTTCATGTTCCTTCCCTTGCTGTGGAACTCCAACTGAACTTTTTTTTACTGGTATTCCTATGGAAGACTCCAAAGTAACTTCATGTGGCAACCGATCAGATGTTTCCCACTCCACTGGTTTCTTCATAATTTGGGGATCTGTCCTGCTGTGATGTTATCAGAGTTAGAGTTTCTGCACTAAATTCTTCACTTACCAGGTACTCCATAACCTCAGTTTCAAACTATTTCTTTTTTCTGCATTACTAATTCTCTTTTCTACTTTTCCTCTTCGTTTTCTTATTTTTTTACTGTAAATTTTTCCATATCCAGATGCTGTTGCCTGTATTTCTCTTCAAATATCTTTGGTGCTGCTCTTTTTGTACTGATTAGTTTTGTTTTTTGCTTGCATAAATACTGCAGCATGTAAAATCTTTTTCTTTACAGTGTCCATATTTCCTCTTCAAATGTCTCCTGCTCTTCCTTATCTGAGGGACTCATTGTTCCATCATGCTGTGACATAACCCGTGTTAGACGTGCTACACTAAATCTTTCACTCCTTAGATATTCCATAACTTCAGCTTCTATGCTTTTTTACTTCTACTTCACTAATCTGTTCTACATTCCATCTTTGTGATTTTACTTTTTTTGTACTGTGAATCTTTTCATAGCTGGATGATTTGCTTGTATTTCTCTTCAAATGTCTTTGGGGCTGCTTACTTCTATTGATTAATTTTGATTTCTCCTTTGCACAAATGCTGCACCATTATCAGATCTCTCTTTCTTTCCCATGTCCATATTTTCTTTATGTACCATTCAAAAATCTCTAGATTTTGTTCTTTATAATATTCACACTTTCCCATTCACTTCTTTTTCCAAAAAAAAAAAAAAAAAAGGTTTCTCATAATCTGTATTAATGAACACAGATATTTATTGGAAGTTTTTGACAGTTTTTTTGTGCAAGTATTTTTCTTTCCTCTAATTTCTCTCACAATCTTTTTTCTATATCTTCTATCTGGAAATTCTGGGCTTCTTGCATAACAGTAACATACAGAATTTCTTTCTTATCCTAAATAGTCCACGCCTATCATCTTTATGGCTCTTTTTTGGCGCATTCGTTTTTGTGGGCTACTTTCTTCCTTCTACAACTGGGGGTCATCTCTATGTCTCTTTTTTTGGCCTATCAGTTTTTGTAACTTTTATGGGCTAATACTTTCCATTTACAACAGGGGGCAATCCTTAAGCCTGTTTTAGTCTGCCCCATATGCATGTTCTCATGATATACAAGTCAACTCTTCTGCACAAACCCTTGTCACACATGGAGCATTTATATGGCTTCTGCCTATTTTAATTTCTCCAAATCTTTTGTGCTTCAAATACCATAACAGAAACTGACCCTATTCCTAAGTCAAAGTGTGATTAAAGTTCATGAAATTAGTGTTGTTTCAATCTCTGATGTCAGCCAGAAGTGCTCTTCGCAGCACCTGCAATATGCCCAATAATGACTTCTTCTGAAATTCGTATGGAGATACATGTATTGGTAACATATGTAAATATCACTATAGATTATTTTTTTATAAGACCCATAACTCCTACTACTATAATAGGAACTATCTGGGTATTTTTCTTCCACATTAATTTTGTTTCTGCGTGCAAATCCTGATATTTTATGACTTTGTGTCTCTCTCTATGCAAGACACTGTAGTTACTGGGTGTGGTAATTTCAATGATCAATGCTACTTTTGTCTTCTTTTTTTGGACCACTATATCTGTTTTTCTAGCATCTATCTTTTGAACTGTTGCTAATGGATGATCCCATGTGATGTAGACCATCAATTTCGATGATGCTTTGTGGCTCATGTTTCCAGGGTTTTTCAACCACTTCAGTACCATAATGTTTGCACAATCTCCAGTGCAACAGTCTTGCCACATCCTTATGCCTTTCAATATACAGTCCTTCTGCCATTTGTATGTCATAACCAGCAACAAGGTGTGCAACTGTATCCAATTCTGTTTTACAAAACCTACATTTATCTGTTTCTCCCACATGTTCAATGGACTTTGTAAACCAATGTGCATGTAGCCTACTATTGTGTGCCACCAATATTAACCTTTCATCTCTTGGTTTGAATTTGCCTCTCCTTAACCATTCCCGCGTTCATTCCTGATCAACAGTTCTTACAGAGGTTTTCTATTCTGTATTTTTTTACACATTTCTTGCCTTCTCATCTGTTTCTCCACCTTATATTCTTTCTTTTGTTTTTTTTTTGGCACATTCAATTTCTGCTTGATTTTTATCTACTTCTGTTTGATTTCCATTCCTGCTTGGCACTGATTGCTGATATGCTTCTGCTAGCCTAAGCGGGGAAGTCATCTTAGACTTATTTTAGTCATGTTTCAAAACTTTCAGTACATTTGGGTCATGTGAGGTCAGTAGATATGTATGGAGTCTCACGATTACAGATCTATACATGTAATCAATTTCAAGGTGGCCCATCCATCCTTCAGAGAAGGGAATATATAATCCTGGTATGCACTGATTTTTATAAATCATTTGGTGAGCATGAAGCATCCTTCTTGTTTTCCTATCTAATCTATCCAACACCTTTTGGGGCCAGTAAATCATTCCAAAACTAAGTTAGGACAGGAAGAGCAAATTGGTTTATAGACTGGATTTTATTCCTAGATGTTAACGCTGTTTTTAGGATTAATTAAGTCTTCTAAAGTACTCCTTACTAAGTTTCATTCAAATTTGTTCATGTTTTATTGTTGATCCTTCATCATTTCACAAATATTTATATATTCCCTCTTGCTCAAGTTATTTTTATATCACATTCTTGTCCCAAACTGATGTTTTCTTGATGCTGCAGTTTTCCTTTTTTAAAGGTTGCTTTAACACATTTATCAAGATGAAACGACATTCTTATGTCATCTGAAAATGTTTTGACAACTTACATTTGGACTTTCAATTCCTCATCTGATGAGCTTTACAGTTTCAAATCGACAAAGAGAAAATGAGACGTCTTTACATTTTGTTGTTTTCTAGTAGCCAAATTATAGCCATGGCATAAGCTGTTAAATAAACAGCTTAATGGCTTAAGGGCAAGGAAAACAGTAGTGGTGATAGAGAGTCACCCTGGAAAAATCTCCCTTTGAATTTTTAGCCCTGGAATGATAATTTGTCCTTTACCATGGATTAATTGCAAAGTACTCTGCCACTGTTTCATGGTCACTGTAATGTAGTCAATCAATGTAGAGTGTATCTTAATACATTTTTATATACTCTTTTATCCATGAATGTGGAATACTATCAAATGCTTTTCTGAACTCAGTCCATGCCATATGTAAATTCTTCCCCTTTTTACAGTTCTCCATGAAGACTTTATTTAACAACAAATGATCCTTTGTTCCACATGACTTTTTTTATTGCCCTTTTGTTCTATTGCCATAATTGAATTTTCTTCTAAATGACTATAAACTCTGTCGGCATCAATTCCAGTGTATAGGTTAGTTGTCATCAGAAGGCAAGTTATTGGTCTATAATTTTTAGGGCAGCTTGCAGCTTCACACTTAAGTAGGAGCATCATTTTTCCTGTTGTTAGCCAGGTTGATGTCTGTTTGGGGTGCGCATATAAATAATTTTTACTCATGGCTAAACTTTCATGCAAAGATGTTAATACTTTTAACCAAATGTTTGGTACTGCATCTGGGCCTGGGGTTTTCCAATTAGAGGCTTTTCTTAACTTTGTTTCAATCTCTCTGGCTGTTACTTCATCCCATTTCATATCCTGTACCTTTAAACTTCTTATTCTTTCTTTTACTTCTTCTCTCCATTTAGCATCTTTGTTATGTTCCACAGAATCTCCATAGATATTTCTCCAAAATGTATCTATTTCCTCTTTTTTTGGTGGTCTTTCAATTCTTTTTACCTCGTTTCCCAATTCTCGATAAAACTTTTTCTGGTCATCAATCGCTTAGTTTGTACTTTTCCTTTATATTTATCTACATATCTTCTTAGTTTTTCTGCCTGTGCTGAGATTTTTAGTTTATTTGTGATAGTGCATGATAGATCCTGTTGTGTTCTAATACTGAGCATTGCTTTTATCACATCTATCTTTAAGTATTTTTATTGATCTGTTTCCTCTTGTATTATTCTCTAACAGTGACTCTTCTTATCATAGTTGCTTTATATTTTTCTCTATTCAATACTTCCATGATGGTATTCGTTTTCTCCCCTTTCTCTCACACACTACCATGTGTTCTTGTGGTAGAACTTTATCAGTTATTAATTTAGCTGCACAGTAATGTATCTGGTTTACTTCTATTATATGGCATGAATCTCTAGAGACAGTCCTAATTACTGTGTTCATTTGTTTTATCAAATTCTGACCTTTTGGGTTTTATTGATCTTATGTAGTCTATTCCTTTCATTAACCTTAATATGCCTATCTATCTCTATTAAGTCAAGCAACTCTTCTTTTAGCTTAGTTTCTTCTAGACTGAGGGCACATTTTTTGTTTTCCATTTCCTGCGGGCATTCTATAAAAAGTTCTATTGCATCTTCCTGTGGCACATTCTCTTCAATTTCATCCTGTGCTGTCTGTTGCTTAGTCACATGAAAACTCACTGGCCTATCACTCAACATTAACTGCGTCAAAGTTTCCACAGTTTCTTGTACCTTCCCTTGCTGTCCAGCTTCAAGTGAATGTTTATACTGGTCTCCTGTGGAAGGCTCCAAAGTATCTTTATATGACACCTGACCAATTGCTTTCCATTCCACTGGTTTCATAGATTCATAGATTCATAGATTAGTACTAAGCTAACTGCCCTTGCAAGCCATTGTAAGCCTAGCCAATAATCCCTTGTGAGACTCAAACCCTGCACCTTGTGTTTATAAGTCAAACACCTTAACCATTAGGCCACCCTCCCCTTAATTTGTAGTTCCATTGCTCTGTCCTGTTGTGGTGCTTTCTGAATTAGATTTTCTATACTGAATCCTTTACTTTGGAGGTACTCCACAACCCCAGTTTCTATTTCTTTAACGTCTCCCTTACTGATCTCCTTTTCTAATTTTACTCTGTCTTCTTATATTTTTGTATTATAACGTTTTCCATGTCCAGATTCCTTTGCCTCTATTTCTCTTCAAATATCTTTGGTGTGCTCTTTTTTTATTGATTAGTTTTGCTTTCTCCTTTGCATAGATAATTACATCATGTTGAATCTCGTTTTTTTCTTTCCCATGTCTATATTTCTTCTTCAGGTGTCTCCTGATCTTCCTGTTTCTCCATAATTTCAACTTCTATTTTTTTTTACTTCTACATTGCTATTTCTTTCTACATTCCCTCTTTGTGATATTTTTTATTGTGAAATTTTCCATGTCTGGATGACTTTGCCTGTATTTCTCTTTGAATATCTTTGGGGCTGCCTTCTTAATGTTGATTAATTTGGCTTTCACCTTTGTATAAATATTGCACCATGTCAAATCTCTCTTTCCTTCCCATGTCCACATTTCTTTTTTATACTTTTCAAAAATATGTTTTATTATTTATATTTTGCACTTCCTCAGGTGCTTCTTTTTCCAAACAGATCAAAGTTTCTTGGTCTATATACTGTTTTTCTAAAATCTATTATATTACTGATCACAAAGTTTTATTTGAAGCTTCTGAAAGTTCTTCTTGTGTCTAATTTCTCTGTTTTTTTGCATATCTTACATCTGGAAATTCTGGGTGTTTTGCATAATAGTAAGAATACATAATTTCTTTATCCTCAATAGTCCACTGTATCATCTTTATGGCTTTTCTTTGGCCTATCAGTTTTTGTGATTTTTGTGGACTATTTCCTTCTACAACTGTACCTGGCCCCATTGTAGGAATGTTTCTGTATTTTGAGGATTATACACTGTAATTTTTCCCAGTCCTGGCACCAGTACGCCTACCAGGATCGGGCAGTTTTTTATCCCGGGTCTTGTGCACCAAGCTTAATTTTTTAGATTTTGACCTACTTCTGTTCATGATGTAAGCTATAGAAATACTGTCTATACATCAGTGTTGCTTTGGGGAGATTTTGAGAAAAACAGAGTACAGCTCATGATGGTACTCATCAAGACTTGAGAATGAGTTCAATTGCAGCACTACTACTCCTCGCCTTTGCTTGCTGACTTTTCATCTTCTGCCTTTTTAAATTTCTCCAAGTCTTTGACGGTTACTAATACCACGATGGGAATGGACCCCATTTCTAAGTCAAAGTATGATTCAAGTTCATGAAATTAGTATTGTTTCAATCTTTGACATTAGCCAAAAGTGCTCTTCGCAGCACCTGCAGTGTGCCCAGTAATGACTCCTTCTGCAAGTCGTGCGGTGTTACATGAATTGGTAACATATCTAAATACAACTATAAATTATTTTTTTATAAGAAGACTTGCTCCTACAAATACTGGAACTGTCTGGGTATCTTTCTTGCCCATGGCTCTCGTTTCTGTCTGCAGATCCAGGTATTTTATGACTTTGTGTCCCTCTGTACGCAAGACACTGTAGTCACTGGGTGTGATGATTTCAATGATCAATGTTACTTTCGTCTTCTTTTCTTGGACCACTATATCCGGTTTTCTAGCATCTGTCTTTTGGACTGTTGGTATTGGGTGATCCCATGTGATATAAAATTCATCATCTTCTACGATTCTTTGTGGCTCATGTTTCCAGTGTTTGTCAGCCACTTTGATACCATAATGTTTGCACAATCTCCAGTGTAACAGACTCGTCACATTATTATGCCTTCCAGTATACAGGTCCCTCTGCCATTAGTTTATCGCAATCAGCAACAAGGTGTGTGACTTTTGACAATTCGGTTTTACAAAACCTACATATGTCTGTTTCTCCCACATGATCAATGGACTTTGTAAACCCGCGTGTATGCAGCCTACTATCTTGGGCTGCCAATATTAACCTTTCATTTCTTGATGTGAATTCACCTCTCCTTAACCATTCCTGTGTTCGTTCTTGATCAACATGAGGCTCTTCCAGAAGTTTTATATACTTGCAACTATATTTATGTTTTTTTCCACATTTCTTGCCTTCTCATCTAGTCCATCACCTTATATTCTTTCTTTTGTTTTTTAGCACATTCAGTTGCTGCTTAGTTTTTATCTACTTCTGGTATAATTTGCATTCCTGCCTGACATCGATATGCTTCTGCTAAATTAAGCAGAGATGTCATCTTAGATTTATTCTCCTCATGTTTCAAAACGTTCACTACATTTGGATCCTGTGAGTTCAGCAGATATGTGTGGAGTCCCACGATTGTAGCTCTATACATGTAATCAATTTCAAGGAGGCCCATCCCTCCTTCAGAGCGGGGAATATATAATTTTGGTATACCCTCTTCTTCTTTCAGATTTTCCCAGTTAGGGGTAGCCACAGTGGATCACCTGTCCGCTCATGATTGGCAGTGGAGTTTTACGGTATCAAGTTGCCAGCCCGGCGTCCAACCTTCCACAGAAGGTGTACACACGCACACCTAGGGCCAATTTCGAGTGTCCAATCTACCTACAGCATGTCTTTAGGATGTGGGAGGAAACCGAAGCACCCAGAGGAAACCCACATGACCACAGGGAGGACATGTAAACTCCACACAGAAGGCACCCCAGCTGAAGATCGAACCGGAGAACCTCTTGCTGTGAAGCAGCTACACTAACCACTGCGCCACCGTGGCCGCCCCATAATCTTGGTATACACTGATGTTTATAAATCATTTGGTAAACATGAAGCATCCTTCTTGTTTTAATATCCAATCTCTCCAACACATTTTGGGGCCAGTCAATCACTGCAAAAACCATAAGTTAGGACAGGAAGAGCAAATTGATTTATGGCTTGGATCTCGTCTTCTAAAGTACTCCTTACTGAACTTTATTCACATTTGTTCATGTTTTATTGCTGATCCTTCATCAGTTCCCAAGTATTTATACACTCCCTCTTGCTCAAGTTCTTTGATATCACATTCTTGTCCCAAACTGATGTTTTCGTGGTGCTGCAGTTTTCATTTTTTTAAAGGTTGCTTTTGCACAGCTATCAAGACCAAATGACATTCTAACATCATTTGAAAAAGTCTGACAACCTGCAGCTGTGTTTTCAGTTCATTTGATGAGCTGTACAGTTTTAATTCATTGACAAAGAAAAGATGACAAGTCATTAGACTTTGTTATTTTCTAGAAGCCAAATTGTAGCCATGGCTTAAGCTGTTAAGTAAACAGCTTAATGGATTAATGGCAGGGCAGAATAGCAACTGTGACAGAGTCACCCTGGAATATCCCCCTTTGAAGTTTTATCCCTCGAATAATAATCTGTCCTTTATCATGCCTTAATTGCAAAGTGGTCTGCCACTGTTTCATGGTTACTGTAATGTAGTCAATCAGTGCAGGGTGTCATACATTTTTAGGCAGTCTTTTAGCCATTAATGTGGAATACTATCAAATGCTTTTTTGTAGTCAATCTATGCCATACTTAGATTCTTCCCCTTCTTACAGTTTTCCACTCTAACTTTGTTTAGCAACAAATGATCCTTTGTTCATTATGACTTTCTTGGATTGCCCTTTTGTTCTACTGCCATAATTGAGTTTTCTTCTAAGTGACTATAATCTCTGTTGGTGTCAATTCCCATCTACAGTTTATACATCGTTGGAAGACAAGTTATTGATCTATAATTTTTAGGGTAGCTTGTAGGTTCACTGTTAAGAGGATTGTTTTTCCTGTTGTTAACCAGTGCAGTGTGTGTTCGGGGTGTGCATATAAATAGTTCTTACTCATGGCTAAATCCTCATGCAAAGAAGTTAATACTTTAAGGCAAAAGTTAGGTACAGCATCTGGGCCTGAGGTTTTCCAGTTAGAGGCTTTTCTCAACTTTGTTTCAATCTCTCTGGCTGTTATTTCATCCCATTTCACATCCTGTACCTTTAAACCTCTTATTCTTTGTTTTACTTCTATCCATTTAGCATCTTTGTTATGTTCCACAGGATCTTCATAGATACTTCTCCAAAATGCAGCTACTTCCTCTTTTTTTTGGCGGTCTTTCAATTCCTTTTGCCTTATTTCCCAATTCTCTATAAAACTTTTTAGGTCATCAATAAATTGCGTATTTTGTCATTTTTTCCTTATATTTATCTTTGTATCTTCTAAGCCTTTCTGCCTGTTTTGAAATTTTTATTTTATCTCCAATAGTGCACAATAGATCCTGGTCTGTACTAATACTGTGCATTGCTTTTATCACATCTGTCTTAGTATTTTTGTTGATCTAGTTCCTCTTCTGTAATCTTCTAAAAATTACTTTTTGTCGTAGCTGCTTTACAGTTTTCTCTATGTGATAGTTCTATGATGGTATTCGCTTTTGCCCCCTCTTTTCTCTTGCACCCCTGAGTTCCTGTGGTAGAAATTTATCAGTTATTAATTTTGCAGCACAGTAATATATTCTGTTTATGTCTGTAATATTGCATGGATCTCTATGGACAGTCCTAATTATGTGTTTGTTTGTTTTATCAAGTTTCTAACTTTTGGGTTTTATTAACCTTCTGCAATCTACTTCTCTCATTGATCTTGATATATCTGTCTTTGTCTATAAAATCAAGCAACTCTTCTTTTAACTCATTTTCTTCCATAATGAGGGTGGATCCCTAGTTTTCTGTTTCCTGCGGACATTCTATAGAAAGTTCTGTAGCATCTTCTCTGTCACATTCTCTTAACTTTTATCTTGTGTCATCTGTTGTTCTGTCATATGGGAACTCACTAGGCTATCACTCCTCAACATTGATTGCATCAGTTTCCATAGTTTCCTGTTCTTTCCTTGCTGTCTAGCTTCAAATTAATGTTTATACTGGTTTCCTGTGGAAGGTTCCAAAATATCTTGATATGGCATCTGACCAATTGCTTCCTGTTCTACTGGTTTTCCGTTAATTTGGATATCCATTGCTCTATCCTGTTGTGGTGCTTTCTGTACTCGATTTACTTCACTGAATCCTTCTCTTTGCAGCTGTTCCATAACCTCAATTTTGATTTCTTTGACTTCTGCTGTCTTTAATTTCTCCAAGTCTTTTGGGTTTCTGATACCATGATGGGAATGGACCCCATTCCTAAGTCAAAGTATGATTAAAGTTCATGAAATTAGTAGTGTTTCACTCTTTGACATTAGCCAAAAGTGCTCTTCGCAGCACCCACAATGTGCCGAGTAATGACTCTTTCTGCAATTCATACAGTGTTACATGAATTGGTAATGTACCTAAATATGATTGTAAATTCTTTTTTATAAAACCAGTTGCTCAAATTACTATTGGAACTGTCTGGGTATCTTTCCTTCCCATGGCTCTCGTTTCTCCTGGCAGATCCAGGTATTTTATGACTTTGTGTATCTCTATATGCAAGGCACTGTAGTCATTGGGTGTGGTGATTTCCATGATCAATGCTACTTTTGTCTTCTTTTATTGGACCACTATATCCGGTTATCTAGCATTTATCGTTTGAACTGTTGGTATTGGGTGATCCCGTGTGATATAAACATTATTTTCTATGATTCTTTGTGGCTTATGTTTCCAGTGTTTTTCAACCACTTTGATACCATAATGTTTGCACAATCTCCAGTACAACAGTCTCACCATATTATGCCATTCAGTATACAGTCCCTCTGCCATTACTGCACTGCAACCAGCAACAAGGTATGTGATGGTTTCCAATTTGGTTTTACAAAAGCTACATATGCCTGTTTCTCCCACATGTTCAATGGACTTTGTAAAGCAGCGTGTATGTAACCCACTATCTTGGGCTACCAATATTAACCTTCAATTCTTGATGTGAATTTACCTCTCCTTAACCATTCCTGTGTTCGTTCTTGATCAACATGAGGCTCTTCCAGAAGTTTCTATACTTGCAACTATATTTATGTTTTTTCTACATTTCTTGCCTTCTCATCTGGTCCTTCACCTTATATTCTTTCATTTTTTAGCACATTCAATTGCTGCCTGTTTTTTATCTACTTCTGGTATAATTTCCTTTCCTGCTTGATGTCGATATGCTTCTGCTAAATTAAGCAGAGATGTCATCTTAGATTTATTCTCCTCATGATGTCCTTCAAGGATGCATCTGCAGTCGTAACATATGGGTTGTCCTGCCTCAGGCAGCCCTTTGGTCGGCCGGATTCCAAAGTCTGGGTCTGGCCTCGGCTGATGTCGCACTTCACCCGACGTCATAGCTCCTGGGGTATAAAGGCATCAGCCGACGCCATTTTCCTCAGTCATTTTTGCCGCGCGGTGCCCGAAGCAGAAGCTGTTCGCAAGTGCCGGTCGGTCAGATCCAGAGATTTCAGCTACCAAAGACTTCTAAAAAAGCTAAGTACCCCGTTGGGGACTCTTTCTTGCCTCAGCCGATGTCAGACAAAGTAAATAATTGTTTAACTTGTGGGAAACAAATACCTCATAAGGATTTCCACTCTTACTGCCTTCCTTGCTTAGGCCCAGACCACGACGTATCAGCTTGTTTAGCCTGTGCTTCCTTCAACCGATGGACACTTAGACGTCGGTCGGAGTTTGCAGAAGAGTTTTTGGTCCCGCTTTTGCATATAAAATGCCGTCGGAGACTCGACTACCCATTTAGCCAAAACGCAGGAAAAGGACCGACACTCGCGGCCCACGGTTTCGGCTGAAACCACGGTTAGGCCTACCGCGAGTGTCTCGGTTTCGGCTGAAACCGAGTCCTCGGTTCTTCCTTCTGCCAAAAGCATGCCTCCGACAACCGAGGCCACAGAGGCCCCAGCTGAGTCGGCTACAGAAATTCCTACCGAAGAAGCAGGCGCACAAGATTTGTCCGACACCATTCCGTTGGACATCTCTACTCCTGCACATGGGGCAGCTAGACCCCCTGCTTCTATGTCTATTAAGGCCTTCTCCAGGGCTAAAGCAGCTAAACTTTCCAAGGCCTTACCAACAAAAGCTTCCTCTCACAAACCTTCCTCAAGTTCTCAGATTCTCAGCCTTACTGAGGACCTTATATCTATGATTAGGGGATCCCAACCTCACCCAGACAGGGCCTCTCTACCTCCTCCTGAAAAAAGGCCTAGGACTGAACCCCCTGAACCTCTTTCCTCTGACTATTCCTCGGATGGATCAGATCTATCAGACCATCAGGAAGGACCATACTCACCTTATGAGGATTCGGATGCAGAAGACTCAATTCCTTCTGCCTCCCCCCCAGAAGAATTTTCATTTGGGGAAACTCTACATTCAATGAGGGAACACTTCCAATGGCAGGGTCAGGATTTTTCTGATTCTAGGAAAAGGCTAAGGACTTTTTTACACTTGCCACAGCATAGGCCTTTAGCCATACCACCTGTACTTTCAGTTGTTGATGATGCATACAATGATGCCAGTTCTGCTCCTGATTCTCTTCCCCCGGCCCCTGCCAAACCTGACAGATATTACAGGGTCCTGGATTCTCACTTCCACTTGTATAAGGCCCATGCTGCAGACCCAGAAACTATTTCCCAGGGCTTTAAACTGTCAATTTCACATGATACAGTACCAGGAATTTTTGTTAGATCAGCTGAATAAAAAGCTTTCCTCTCCTGAACCTTTAGACCGTAAGTCCCTTCAGGATTTGGTACACAACTCTCAGCAGGTCAGTAATAATTTCTTAAAATGTGGCTATGATGCACTGGAGGCTTCATTTAGATCAGCTATGACTGGAGCAGTGATTCGAAGGCATGCCTGGCTAAAAGAGCAATCCTTGCCAGACCATGTTAAGTCTAAACTCCTAGATGCCCCTATGGAGAAACAAAGTTTATTTGGCTCCCCTGCACAGGAGGTTCTAAAGAAAGTGGAAGAAAAAGCAAAATCTGTGCAAACAGTCAAGGATTTTCTGCAGGTCCAACCTCTGAGGTTCAGCAGAAATTGGCCTTCAAAGAATTGGTCCTTTCCAGACACCTCCAGAGCACAGAGAGGCAGAAATAGACGCCCAAGAGGCAGAGGTCAATCAAGGGGTGCCTACAGGGGTCGTCAGTGGCAACCTGCCAACCAGAGGAGTACCGCCACAGCTGCGACTACAACCACTTCCACAGGACAGACACAATGAATTGGCTCTGATTCCGCCTACCAGGGAACAACTGGAAGCACCCTTGGGCGGAAAGTTAGCTTTATTTTCAAAAAACTGGCATTGCATTACAGGAGACAAATGGACATTGCAAGCAATAGACAAAGGCTACAGGTTTCACTTCCACACTTTACCAAAAAAGAGAGGAATGCCAAACCTTCCACCAAGCCAGAAGTCAGAGGCTCTAAAACAAATCATCAACTTACTAAGGATGAGAGCAATAGAAAGGGTACCATCTATGGAACAAGGCCAAGGATTTTACTCCAGACTATTCCTTGTACCAAGAAAAGAAACTCAATGGAGGCCTATTCTTGACTTGTCCACACTGAACACATATCTCATTGTACCAAAATTCAAGATGCTGACTCTACAGCAACTTCTTCCCATGTTGGGCAAGGAGTCTTGGCTGGTGACTCTAGATCTCAAGGAGGCATACCTGCACGTCCCTATACGACCAGATTGCAGAAGACACCTCAGATTTCTTGCAGGATCAGAGCATTATCAATTCTCAGCATTGCCCTTTGGCGTATCTACTGCGCCCAGAGCATTCACGAAATACCTGGCATCAGTAATTGCACATTGCAGGCTTCAGGGAATTCAGATCTACCCATACCTGGACGACTGCCTAATACAAGCGGACAAGACAAAAATAATAAAGGATTTGGCCTATGTCATACAACTGTTACAAGCCTTGGGATACACAGTCAACATACAGAAGTCAAGACTAGTGCCATCCCAGAGGATAACATTTTTGGGTGCAGAACTGGACACAATAACTCAGATGGCTTTTCTCACAGAAGAAAAACAAAAGCAACTACCAGTCTATTTCATGGCATTGACAAGACAAACTCAGCTTACTGCAAGGAAAGTCCTGCAGGCCCTGGGTTACATGGCATCTTGCATAATCCTGATCCCACATGCCAGGCTGCATATGAGAAAATTACAATGGTACCTAAGGAATGTATGGTCTCAACACAGACACAGTCTAGAAACCATGATACCAATCATTCCATGCCTGAAAAAAGAATTCCTGTGGTGGGCTCAGGCCTGCCAGACCAACAGAGGGTTGCCTTTCCACAAACCACAGCCAAGACAGATCATCACCACGGACGCCTCAGACCTAGGCTGGGGGGCGCACATGGAAGACAAGTGTATCCAAGGCCTATGGTCTCAAGACCAGCTGAATCTACACATAAATCTAAAGGAGATGCTGGCAGTGAAGCATGCAATCGAGGCATTCAAATCATTCCTCCAGCAAGGACACCTGCTGATAAGGACAGACAATACCACAGTCATGTGGTACATCAACAAACAGGGAGGCACACATTCCTACCCTCTATGCCAGATGGCAATGGACCTGTGGAACCTAGGCCTGAATCTCAACATTCAACTGCAGGCCAGATTCGTACCAGGAAAAGAGAATTCACTAGCAGACAGCTTAAGCAGAACTACCACGGATGCTCACGAATGGATGCTGCATCCAGACATCTTCAAAAACATAACAAAGAAATGGGGAATGCCAGAGATAGACCTGTTCGCCTCCCCACTCAACCACCAACTGAAGAAATTCTGCTCAAGAGAATACCACCCACAAGCCTGGAGGGTGGACTCCCTTTCTTTCAGCTGGAAGGCCCTGACAGTTTATGCCTTTCCACCTCTCCCATTGATGTACAAAGTTCTACTGAAGATCAGGGAGGAACAGCCAAAGGTGATTCTGATAGCTCCAGACTGGCCAAGGCAGCATTGGTACCCGCTACTGAGAAGCATGTCTCGGACAAACTCATGGCCTCTACCTCTGTGGCCTTTACTTCTAACGCAGAACAACTACAAGACCCTGCATCCAAACTTGAAAACGCTGCAGCTAACTGCCTGGAAAATTGCATAAATCAAAACCCATCTGTTTTATCTCAGAAGGTCAAGGACATTATCCTGGAGGCTCGCAGACCCTCCACAAGAAAAACATACTCAGCCAAATGGAAGAGATTCCTCATTTGGAGTGCATCAAAGGGAACAAATGTCACACTGGCAAACCTAGCACACATCCTAGAATACTTAGCAGAACTGTTCCACAATGGCCTGTCCTATTCTTCCATTAAGATTCATGCTTCAGCAATTTCAGCAGAGTACAACATGGATCCTCCTATCTTCTCTCACCCTCTCCTCAGACAATTTTTAAGAGGGATCAAAATGTAAAACCTCCAAGGAAACCACCTCTGCCTGCATGGGATCTCAATTTTGTGCTGGAAAAATTAACACTTCCCCCTTTTGAACCAGCAGCATCAGCAGACTTACAGTTCTTATCTTGGAAAACTGCTTTCCTTCTAGCAATCACTTCAGCAAGAAGGGTATCCGAGTTACAGGCATTAATGGCAGTGCAGCCTTTCCTTATCTTTCACCAGGATAGAGTGTCTCTGAGAACCAATCCTACTTTCATGCCAAAGGTGGTATCCAGGGTATCCTTGAACCAAGCTATTCATTTACCTATGTTCTTCCCTAACCCACAGAACAGGGGGGAAAAACTACTGCACACCTTGGATGTACACAGACAGCTGCGCTATCTGGACAGAACTAAAACCAGCAGAAAAACTGACCAGCTTCTGGTAGCATATGCAACAGGAGTGCAAGGAAAAGCAATTTCCAAACAGACAATTTCAAAATGGATAGGAAATTGCATTCGATTCTGCTACTCTTTTCATGGAAAGACAACTCCTGAAAATATCAGGCCTCACTCCACAAGAGCCACAGCCACCACTACAGCTTTCCTACGAGGAGTGGCTACCAAAGACATTTTAGAAGCTGCTACTTGGAGCTCCGTGCATACATTTGCCAAGCATTACAATCTTCCTTTATACTCCAGATCCCGAGCAGGTTTTGCAACTGCAGTTTTACAAGGGATCTTAACTACACCATCATTATCTTAGTGCCTCCTCCCACTATGGTATTCTAACCATATGTTATGACTGCAGATGCATCCTTGAAGGACATAGTACAGTTTTGTACCTACCATAAATGTAGATGTCCGATAGGTATGCATCTGCAGTCAGGATTACCCACCCTCCTTCCCCTCTGTGGTATTCCTAGGGTACTTACCCCTCTCTTAGCTAGCTGGGGGAATCTATTATGGTGTATTTGTTTGTATGTATGTATATATGTATATATATATATATTTTTTGCTTTCTACTGTTTGGAATTTTCTACTTTTATCCAAATTTAGCCTTCCTAGAGGGCACCTGGCATCTGGGGCAAGAAACACTGAGGAAAATGGCGTTGGCTGATGCCTTTATACCCCAGGAGCTATGACGTCGGGTGAAGTGCGACATCAGCCGAGGCCAGACCCAGACTTTGGAATCCGGCCGACCGAAGGGCTGCCTGAGGCAGGACAACCCATATGTTATGACTGCAGATGCATACCTATCGGACATCTACATTTATGGTAGGTACAAAACTGTACTTTTCAAAACTTTCACTACATTTGGTTCTTTTGAGGTCACTAGATATGTGTGGAGTCCCACGATTGGAGATCTATACATGTAATCAATTTGAAGAAGGCCCATCTCTCCTTCGTAGTGGGGAATATATAATCTTGGTATACACTGATTTTTATAAATCATTTGGTGAGCATGAAGCAGCCTTCTTGTTTTATTATCCAATCTATCCAACACTTTTTTGCGCCAGTCAATCACTCCAAAACTATAAGTTAGGGCAGGAAGAGCAAATTGATTTATGGCTTGTATCTTGTTCCTAGATGTCCATGCTGTTTTCAGGATTAATTTGTTTTCTAAAATACTCCTTACTGAGCTTTATTCGCATTTGTTCATGTTTTATTGCAGATCCTTCATCAATTCCCAAGTATTTATACACTCCATCTTGCTCAAGTTCTTTTATATCACATTCTTGTCCCAAACTGATGTCTTCCTGGTGCTGCAGTTTTCCTTTTTTAAAGGTTGCTTTTGCACATTTATCAAGACCAAATGACATTCTAGTATCATCTGAAAAAATGTTGACAACCTGCAACTCTGCTTTGAGTTCCTCATCTGATGAGGTATACAGTTTTAAATCATCGACAAAGGAAAGATGAGAAGTCATTACACTTTGTTGTTTTCTAAAAGCCAAATTGTAGCCATGGCCTAGGCTAAACAGCTTAATGTGTTAATGGCAAGGAAGAATAGCAACTGTGACAGAGAGTCACCCTGGAATATTCCCCTTTGAATTCTTATCCCTGGGATAATAATATGTCCTTTATCATGGCTTAATTTCAAAGTGGTCTGCCACTGTTTTATGGTTACTGTAATGTAATCAATCAGTGTAGGATGTATCTTATACATTTTAAGCACTCTTATCCATGAATTCTCCCCCTTCTTACAGTTCTCCACTATAACTTTGTTTAACAACAAATGGTCCTTTCTTCCATGACTTTCTTTTATTGCCCTTTTGTTCTACTGCCATAATTGAGTTTTCTTCTAGATGACTATAAACTCTGTTGGCATCAATTCCTGTATAGTTTATATGTCGTTGGAAGACAAGCTATTGGTCTATAATTTTTAGGGTAGCTTGCAGGTTCACTCTTAAGTTAGAGCATTGTTTTTCTTGTTGTTAACCAGTGTGGTGTGTGTTCAGGGTACTCATATATATAGTTCTTACTCATGGTTAGATCCTCATGCAAAGAAGTTAATACTTTCAGCCAAAAGTTAGGTACTGCATCTGGGTCTAGCATTTTCCAGTTAGAGACTTTTCTCAACTTTATTTGCATCTGGAGCATTTCTCCCCAGGCCTCTGCTGAAAACAGGCTCTGTAGAGCCTAGTCAGACTTTCCCGGTCAACAAATGTTAAATGAATAAATAAATTATTTCAGTCTCTGTGGCTGTTATTTCATCCCATTTCATATCATGTACATTTACACCTTTTATTCTTTCTTTGTTATGTTCCACAGGATCTTCATAGATACTTTTCCAAAATGTATCTACTTCCTCTTTTTTTGGTGGTCTATCAATTCCTTTTACCTTATTTCCCAGTTCTCTATAAAACGTTTTTTGGGTCATCAGTAAATTGTTTATTTTGTGCTTTTCCCTTATATTTATCTTCGTATCTTCTAAGTCTTTCCGCCTGTTTTCAAATTTTTAGTTTATCTCCAATTGTGCATAATAGATACATTTTTAGTGTGCTATCTCCAATTGTGCATAATAGATCCTGGGCTGTCTTAATAGTGCGCATTGCTTTTATCACATCTTCTTTCTTAATAGTTTTGTTGATCTGTTCCCTCTTCTATAAACTTCTAACAATGACACTTCTTCTCCGGGATTCATGAAGCTCGGCGCAAGGCCGGTGTAAGGCTTGCGCCGGCAGTGCAGTGTATAATCGGCGTAGCAGCACCATATGCATAGTAATGAGTGCGCGCCGCAACCACAGACATGTGCAGAGGGCACGTGAGTGAGCCCAAGTAGGATGCGCCCGTAGGCGTGGCCAAGCCGGCAGGCGATGAGCAACCTAAAGTGCTGACTGTCACAGGCCGCCTGCAATAGTAACCACAACAGCCAGGGTCCGTGGATAATGAAATGTACGCAGAGTATGCAACATAGTACCCGTTCACACAAAATGGATAACCAAACATTAACCCACGAAGTCCAAATTGTACCCGTCCAAGGAACAAAGGATACGCGTAATACCGTGTCCATCACGCAATGCACTGTCAGTGGGCATACCCAGTGAAGGTGTACCGCAGCATATCAGCGCACCGCACCTACACACAAGTAGCCACATGGGCATGGTCACCAGCAGTAGTGAGAGTACACAGCCGGGTAGCCGTGTCGATATAACAACAAGAAGGAAACCAGATACCCTAAACACAGACAAACATGTGCATAGCAACATGTACTACACCCAGCAACGTGCCCGTCGCATACACATAGGACGGCGTATGCCTAAGCGTAATATCCAGAAGCAGAACCCATGCATGCAAATGTAATACACAACAGCCCCGTCATAGCATGTAACCCGCACCCATGTACGACCGTGCACCCAACCCAGCTAGCAGCCTTGCAGCTGCACACCTACACACAATGGGTATACCTGAAATGTAGTAAGAAGTATTGTCCTAGGCAGTGCCACGCAGGCAAATATGTACCCCACATGTTAACATCCCACCTCAGGTACAGATATCCAAATGGCTGCATGTGAATGTGTCGGCAGAATGTGTACATCCCGCATGTGGTATGGACCTGTCGAAACCCCATAGGCATGCACACGCCACGGTGCCCATAACTGTACACATCTGGACAAGGCAGTATGTTCAGCCACCGTAGTGATGATTAGCTATGCAGACATGTCAAACACAACACATATGGCGGAACATCTGCCCACCAAGCAGGACACCCCAACAGGGTGCCACATGCACAGAAGGTGAAGGTGGGACATCACACGTTGAGAATAGCGTTGCTGGATGGCCAAACACCCATGGCCAATGCAAAGGATGTAATAACATGTATATGCCTGGATGAATGGGTATGTCATAGCATGGGAATAGGCCAAGCTATCCAACAAAATAGCCATGCGTACAAGATACAAACTGCCAGTAACACGCAGTAGTAATGCAGGAAGGCATACGCGACTGTGGGAATAGCACAGGACATATGGCACGTGCCAAGTGTTGGCGCATGACACAAATGTCCAGGATGGCGCTCCCTGCAAAGAGGAACATGTGCCAACCCCACCCCCCACAGATGTACCGGCAGTGGAAACACATCCCAAACACACACCAACACTACCGTCCATCCCACGATAGCAACGGAGGCTGGTCAAAGACCACCATGACGCGTGCACAAACAGGGACACGTGTAACCGTTGCCCTAACAACCCCCCACAGGCCAACGAATAATAGTATGGACATATGTATGTAATGCTGTGAAGGATGTGTGGTAGTCCTCAGTATCACAGAGGTAGGTACACAGATACACTGTAATCAGCCGTGACGTATGTGCACTGTACACAGCATACCTGCAGGTAATACATAGTTCAATCATGTGCCACAGAAATATACACATACGAATGAGGATAGGGGATAGACAAGCGTGAATGGGACAAACTATGAACATAGGTTCATAGGTCCATAGGTACATAGTAGGCTATCTGCCCAAGGGCAGCTATAACCCTAGCCCATAGTTATGTTGCCTTTGCCAACCCTCCAGTCTGAAGATAACAATGCCTATTATATTGCTGTACCTCTGCCAAGCAGTGACAATGAAGTAATCCCTGGGGAATATCTGCAATCCCCCATCCATTGGTCAAGATCCCCCTCGAACAAGGCCAGCGAGGTGCTCTGCCTCACATGTACTGGGATGTTGTTCCACAGCATAGTGAGTGTCTTGGTGATGAATCTGTCCCTCCAACACATTCTATTAATGACCGTGTCAAGGTTCACGTCACCTGCCCCTGTGGTTCTGAGGGATGAAGATCCATTAGGTGAAGCATAGTCATCAAATATGGGTCGACATGGCCTTGTATGTCAGGCACAGGTCACCACTGAGCAAGTGGTATGTGACTGAATGGAGCAGGAGTCCTGTCAGTCGGGCAGCATAACACAAATTCCTGACACCCTGCATCCGTTTGACGATGAACCTATGGGGCCTTTCCAGCTGCTGCAGGTGTCGGGTCAGATACCTTACGAACGGGGCAATGTACTCAATCATAGGTCTAATGAGTGATGAGTACAAGGAGACGATGACCTCCCCTGATTTAGATGTGAATCCCTGCACGATCAGGTGTGCAATGTAGAATGTCTACCTAACTACGTTAGCAACGTGTGTGTCGAACGAATGGTGACTGACAACCTGGGTCCCCAGATCCCTGGTAACTCCCTCTGTGCTCAGTGGATTGCCACCTTATATGGCAGCTAGGGGTAACCATGTTCTTCCCGAAGGGTATGACTATGCATTTCCCGGCATTTAGCTGTAGGCCATGTCCCTGGCACCAGATATCCATATCTGTGAGGCCCTTCTGAAGGAAATCTGTGTCAGATGTCCGTCCCACTATGGCACCCAGTTCGCAGTCATCTGCAAACATTGTCAGCCATAACCTCCCTGTGTTTGCTTGTACTTTGGAAATGTAGATGCAGAAAAAGAGTGGACCCAGGACTGAGCCCCGTGGGACACCGCCTGTGACCGGCTGTGAGTCTGACATGGTGCCAGCAACTATGACCGTGTGGGTTGTGTTACCTAGCCAGTTTGCAACCCATCCTGCGATGTACGGGTTCACATCCAAGCCGATGGGTTTATCAATGATACCTGAGGGGGGTATTGTGTTGAAGGCCTTTGCCAGGTCGAGGTAGGCTGTATGGACTGCCTGACCCTCATCAATGGCCTCGGTGACTGTTCCTAAAACGTCAACCAAGTTTTAAACGCATGATCTGCCTTTGACCAAGCCAAACTGGGTTGGATGCAAAGTATGCAAGTCCCCTATGTCGTCATCTACGAGTTCCATTATGATCCTTCCCCATGGCTTTGCAGATAAGGCTTGTCCTAATGGGACGGTAATTACCAGGGTCAGTGGAGGCACTGCCCCTGTGAAGTGGGACTACAGTCGCCGTGCGCCACAACTTGAGTACGTTACCTGAGGTGAGGCTAAGATTAAACAGCTGTCCTAACTGTGGGTCTAATTCCTTAATGAGTTCGTGGAGTACACAGCCGGCACACCATCTGGTCCCATGGATGCTGTGTTCACTGCCTTGGAGAGAGCATGTCCCACCTGTGCGTTACAGAAGTTTCGGGGGCCACAATCCTCTGGTACAGACATCTCTCCTTGTGGGAGGGAGGGGTGGGAGATGTTTGCACCGAACCTGTCAGCCAGTATGTTGGCAATGTGTGTATGTTCAGTAAACTTCACATCATTCTGAACCCAGTCAGAGCATATCTGGGAGTGTCCTCCCAGGTGTCCAACATAGCTAAAGAAGGCCGTATGATTGTCTGTCGAGTCCTTGGTGATATATCTGTCGGACTTGCCCTGGATGATGTCATGAGAGCTTGTAGTTCTTCACATGTACTGAGCAAGGGTGTCATACCTTACAAGTATTCTGCTCTGTCTTGTAGTAGCTACCTCCTTTTGTTGTAGAGCTTGTGTATGGCTGGGGTACACCAGACTGGATGCTTGGCATTGGTACAAAGACTCACAGTTGTGTAAGGGATTGCCTGATCCATGCAGTCCTGTAGGTGCTGGTAGAAGGCATATGTAAGTGATTCAGTGGCTTGAGTAATGTTTACCACTGGCTCAGGGGCCTTAAAGGAGACCACACTAGTGTGAAGTCGGCTTTTGAGAAAGCCATATGTATGGTAACTGGCACCACCCACAGCATTGTATGCCAATAGCAGAATCTATTGTCCAAATAACATATTATTATTTGTATTATTAAATTATTCATTATTATTTATTTAGTTATTGTTTTAGCTACTTACACCTGAAAATGCCCGGTAAGACCGGGCGTAAGTGCTCGTGATCTACTTGTTTTGGTGGTGTTATTTTGACAATAAAGTGGCGATTCTTTCCTATTGGGACTTCTGAGGATTATTTAAAGCAGTTGCTAACCTGCATCGTTGGATGTACACCATTTGGTTTCAGTTTTGAAAAACCTGGTTTTCGTAGCACTACATAATATGGGTAGTCAAACAGACATCCGCGATTGGGGAACATACAGCAGCAGTCAAAACCACTGGCCAGATGGACACAGTCCAACAAGTTCTACACTTTACATATGCACATTGGTATCCATTGTAGGACACAAAAATTGATCCGTACGCAATATCATCCAGCTGCTACCGTTCCACCCAGAAGAAGCGACAGCCGTGACTATGGCACAGCTAGACATATGCACCACCAGCGTGTTTAAGGTTGATGACAAGTGTCCATGAAATGCAGGACATATGAACAGAAATCCCCAGATTGTCGAGTCCATAGAAGTGCGTCCACATCCCAGTCCCGCACACATGAAGGATGTGTAATGGGTACCGTCGAGGGTTGCAGCCATGGGATCCTGGGTATGCAGAAATAGGGCTCGGTGTTGTTTGGCAGATAATCCGTTGTCCCTTCCCGTGGGAGGGATGTGGGTGTAGCACATGCCTTACTCCCCACTAACAATGCAAAGCATCCACCGGATAATGCTAAATGCAGGTGTGAAATGTGTACAGCCCTATACCAGTGTCCAGTAGGCAATTCCCATGGATGGACAAGTGTACGACCAAGATGGCACCCATAACTGCAAACCTGGTGGAATTACACAGCTGCAGTAAGGCATAACACAGGGAATACAGATAGGGACTACAGTAGACACTCCCCATACAAAGTCAGACCGCCGTGTGAATACCGGCGTACACAGCACCCAATCTGCCAGCACCAAAATGGGGATCACTCGCTGCCATACTGCGGAACAAATGGGCGACCTGTGGAACACATACTAATGGCACACCAACAACGTCAACTAGGAAGGTCATAGGATGGTTAAACTATGGCGTTCCCACTTATAAAGAACATCCTTCAATGAATTAATAGGATCTACATGTTTTGGTGGTGTTATTTTGACAATACAGTGGCGGATATTTCCTATTGGGACTTCTGAGGATTAGTTAAAGCAGTTGCTAACCTGCATCATTGGATTTACACCATTTGGGTTCATTTTAGAAAAACCTGGTTTCCGTACCACTACATAATATGGGTAGTCAAACAGACATCCGCGATTGGGGAACATACAGCAGCAGTCAAAACCACTGGCCAGATGGACACAGTCCAACAAGTTCTATACTTTACATATGCACATTGGTGTCCATTGTAGGATCCCAAAAATTGATCCGTACGCAATATCTACCAGCTGCGATCGATCGACCCAGAAGAACTTACAGCCGTGACTACGGCACAGCTAGACATATGCACCACCAGCGTGTTTAAGGTTGATGACAAGTGTCCATGAAATGCAGGACATATGAACAGAAATCCCCAGATGGTCGGGTCCATAGAAGTGCGTCCACATCCCAGTCCCGCACACATGAAGGATGTGTAATGGGTACCGTTGAGGGTTGCAGCCATGGGATCCTGGGTATGCAGAAATGGGGCTCGGTGTTGTTTGGCAGATAATCCGTTGTCCCGCCCCGTGGGAGGGATGTGGGTATAGCACATGCCTTACTCCCCACTAATAATGCAAAGCATCCACCGGATAATGCTAAATGCAGGTGTGAAATGTGTACAGCCCTATACCAGTGTCCAGTAGGCAATTCCCATGGATGGACAAGCATACGACCAAGATGGCACCCATAACTGCAAACCTGGTGGAATTACACAGCTGCAGTAAGGCATAACACAGGAAATACAGATAGGGACTACAGTAGACACTCCCCATACAAAGTCAGACCGCCGTGCGAATACCGGCGTACACAGCACTCAATCTGCCAGCACCAAAATGGGGATCACTCGCTTCCATACTGTGGAACAAATGGGCGACCTGTGGAACACATACCAATGGCACACTAACAACTTCAGCTAGGAAGGTCATAGGATGGTTAAACTATGGCGTTCCCACTTATAAAGAACATCCTTCAGTGAATTAATAGGATTAATGTCAATTGACCGTGGAATACACCTAATCAACATCAAAGAACCGCAGGCACCTTATGGCACACAATCCAAAACACACATAGGTAGATGAAACAGTCAACGTAGAAATTGTCCAGGACAGTGCCCAAATGGTATACAAAGGTTCCTTCATAGACAAGTAAGCGCTTTCACCTGTAGGCTCCGTCAGACTTACACATAACATAAAAGCATCCAGGCTTTAAATATCCCTCCTTACACTTCCATTGGTCAATTTCTCAGCAAACAATGAACAATTAACCACAGCGTATAAAGCACAAACGCAATGTTAACTACACACATATATTAACATCTCCAAAAACATCCTATTAAAACATGTATTATATGATATTGTACTATGCCTGATACTCATCAATCAAAGATCTAACAATATATATAGAAGATATGTATATCATATCAATGTAATACAGTGGTAAACAACTGAAAGAGTGGACTAATGTGTGTTAACTGTATATCTGTACCTAAACTACATTCCTGTTACGTGGGTTTAAGCCACCTGCTTCTCAAAAGAGGCTTAATCAGTGTTTCATCAGTCAGCCCTGGTGTGTGGTCAACTCTCCACCTAATAATCCATCTCAATCCACATTCTAAAGCATAGTTGATGAGGTCCCCCCTCTGGTATTATAACCTAGCCTTTGTAAAACACTGAATGTAAACGTATGCCTTGTGATGTGCTCATAGCCGTCAGAGGCATACCAATCCTGCGGCTGCTTATGGCGCCGCACTAGTAGGGCCACCTGTCTAGTAGGTATGTCATGTAGGTACACCAGAATGGGGGCACCATGTGTTGTGGTGGTGGGCACCATGGAGCCCTATAGCCTAGGGCAGCGGTCGATCTAAGGCCGCTGCCATAGGAGGGGTAGTACGGTCTGCAGGTATGTGCAGAAGTGCACATGAAACAGCGGTCTACAAGGATTACCCATAGTGGCGACACCTGCACAGATGGCTATAGCGGGACACACACACGACCATGCATACAGCACAGTTAGACATACACACACCATAAACAGGCAATTGTACACAAGGTTTATGGCGTGTACGGGTACAGTGTCAGTACAGCAAGGATAGCTGTCTGCCACGATATCCAGCAGATGTCTCTAGGGTGTTCTGGAATACGGACATTGCATGGACAATGAGTGGATATGCATCGTACCACAGTTCTATGTGTCAGCCGTGCAAATATGTGATACATGGGACAGACAGCTGTCCATGCAAGAGCAGCGCTATGGGCACAACATAGGTATGTAGATATACAACGAGAGAGATACAGACGGACACATGTGGCAAGGCCGTGAGTGTAACGTGCACAGCACCACCCCACCACACCACAGCAGGGTGCACATGGAGAACACGCTATGGAGGTCGCCAACCACAGCAGGCACACAGGCAGTCCACGAGCTGCGTCTCACCATCCACAAACACAGGGATGGCGGCAGGATATAAGTGTTCTGCGGAAACTCTAAAGCCATACCCTATGAACCCATGCGGCTGGGAGCATAGACACACACACACACATCTGGCAGACATGGTGATTGACCACACCCCCACATATCCAACCGCACAACAGTATGACACAGATATGGAACGCGCTACGTGGACCACCGAACACAGCACCGTCAGAGGCACACGTCCAGGTGGGTGACAACATCCATAAAGGAATAGCCACCGATAGCCAAGGTATGTGTTGACAAGCGTCTAAAATAACTACACTCTACTAGGGCAGCTGTGAACACACACACCCCACACACACACGGGGAAGAGCCGGGAGTCGAACCTACGCCTACCTACATGAACTCACTACAGCATGATGCATTTACAGAACGCGCTACCGAGATTACTGAGCACAGCGCTGTCAGAGGCATACTTCTAGGCGGGTGACATAATCCGTAAGGGAATAGCTGGCAATAGCCAAGGTATGTGTTATGGGCGTCTAAAAGCATGTCCATCCGCAGAGGCAGCTGGAAACACACACACACACCTCACACACACACGGGGAAGGGCCGGGAGTCGAACCTACGCCTACCTACATGTACTCACTACAGCATGATGCATTTACAGAACGCGCTACCGAGATTACTGAGCACAGCGCTGTCAGAGGCATACTTCTAGGCGGGTGACATCATCTGTAAGGGAATAGCTGACAATAGCCAAGGTATGTGTTGCGAAGCGTCTAAAAGCATGTTCATCTGCAGAGGCAGCTGGAAACACACACACACACACACCTCACACACCCATGGGGAAGGGCCGGGAGTCGAACCTATGCCTACCTACATGTACTCACTACAGCATGATGCATTTACAGAACGCGCTACCGAGATTACTGAGCACAGCACTGTCAGAGGCATACTTCTAGGCGGGTGACATCATCCGTAAGGGAATAGCTGGCAATAGCCAAGGTATGTGTTGCGAAGCGTCTAAAAGCATGTCCATCCGCAGAGGCAGCTGGAAACACACACACACACACACACACGGGGAAGGGCCGGGAGTCGAACCTACACCTACCTACATGTACTCACTACAGCATGATGCATTTACAGAACGCGCTACCGAGATTACTGAGCACAGCGCTGTCAGAGGCATACTTCTAGGCGGGTGACATCATCCGTAAGGGAATAGCTGGCAATAGCCAAGGTATGTGTTGCGAAGCGTCTAAAAGCATGTCCATCCGCAGAGGCAGCTGGAAACACACACACACACAGGGAAGGGCCGGGAGTCGAACCTACGCCTACCTACATGTACTCACTACAGCATGATGCATTTACAGAATGCGCTACCGAGATTACTGAGCACAGCACTGTCAGAGGCATACTTCTAGGTGGGTGACATCATCCGTAAGGGAATAGCTGGCAATAGCCAAGGTATGTGTTGCGAAGCGTCTAAAAGCATGTTCATCTGCAGAGGCAGCTGGAAACACACACACACACACCTCACACACACACGGGGATGGGCCGGGAGTCGAACCTACGCCTACCTACATGTACTCACTACAGCATGATGCATTTACAGAATGCGCTACCGAGATTACTGAGCACAGCGCTGTCAGAGGCATACTTCTAGGCGGGTGACATCATCCGTAAGGGAATAGCTGGCAATAGCCAAGGTATGTGTTGTTGCGTCTAAAAGCATGTCCATCCGCAGAGGCAGCTGGAAACACACACGCACACACACACCTCACACACACACAGGGAAGGGCCGGGAGTCGAACCTACGCCTACATACATGTACTCACTACAGCATGATGCATTTACAGAACGCGCTACCGAGATTACTGAGCACAGCGCTGTCAGAGGCATACTTCTAGGTGGGTGACATCATCCGTGGGGAATAGCTGACAATAGCCAAGGTATGTGTTGCGGCGTCTAAAAGCATGTTCATCTGCAGAGGCAGCTGGAAACACACACACACACACACACACACACACCTCACACACACACGGGGAAGGGCCGGGAGTCGAACCTACGCCTACCTACATGTACTCACTACAGCATGATGCATTTGCAGAACGCGCTACCGAGATTACTGAGCACAGCGCTGTCAGAGGCATACGTCTAGGCGGGTGACATCATCCGTAAGGGAATAGCTGACAATAGCCAAGGTATGTGTTGTGAAGCGTCTAAAACCATGTTCATCTGCAGAGGCAGCTGGAAACACACACACACACACACACACACACACACACACACACACACACACACACACACACACACGCCTCACACACACACAGGGAATGGCCGGGAGTCGAACCTACGCCTACCTACATGAACACACTACAGCATGATGCATTTACAGACCGCGCTACCGAGATTACTGAGCACAGCACTGTCAGGAGGCATACCCCTAGGTGGGTGATATCATCTGCAGAGGCAAGGCAGCCGATAGGGAATGAAGACAGAGTGCGCAGTCACACAGCATGTTACCATCCCAAGGTGGGCGTACAGTAACACGGTAGTGCTGCAGTCGGGAATACCAACCAATTACGGAGCAGTACATCACGACATGGATACGGAATGCACCACATACAGTATACCCTATGAGAGGGCATCCGGCGTGCACGATGTAGGCAGCCATTGTGGCATAACAACCACATATGACTCACCTGGATGGTTACCATGGCTATGCAGGATGTCATTGGCCATGGCTACACACCTAGTAGCAGACATCGGTGCCGACTGTAGTGTGTACCCCCGAATGGTGTACTGGCCATGCCCTCACACCTAGCGGTTGTGAAGGGGAGACAGACATGCTCACAGGGTATCAACGCAGACTGGCGCGGTGTGCACTGTACTGTGTGTCCATCTACACAGTTGCTTACTGGGCATGCTCAGACACTTAGAATCTGCACAGTGCAGACATGCATACACATGGGGCGAAATCTTGGGAGGCAGAATGTGGACCGTCGTGTGTGTCCACCCACACAACAGCAACCCGGCCATGCCACAGACGTGGCGGTTGCGAAGGGGAAACAGGCATGCACACGGGGTATCAATGCAGACGTGCGCGGTGTGCACTGTACTGTGTGTCCATCTACACAGCCGCTTACTGGGCATGCTCAGACACTTAGAATCTGCACAGTGCAGACATGCATACACATGGGGCGAAATCATGGGAGGCAGAATGTGGACCGTCGTGTGTGTCCACCCACATAACAGCAACCCGGCCATGCTCACACACGTAGTATGTGCTACGTGCCGTCCGGCATGCAGACGGAGTGCACACACCGCAAGTCATGGCCAGGTAAACCCGTACACACGCACAGGGTGGACACACATGCAGTCACACGTACACACACAGATGACAGCACATGCGTCACGGGTGCAGGCTGAACATGTACACACTGCAGTGAACACTGTAGCTGCCATGCCAGCACCATGTCATCGGTGCAGCAGTATGCCTCACGGTCCAGCAACAGCATGTGACATATGTCCACAAGACTATGTGGCGGTGTACGTCCGTCTTGCAAAGTACACATGTACTATCAATGATCCCACAGGTGTGATGTAGTCCACCCATACCGGTATACACGGACAGGCGTGCTCCACACATACCATGGGCCTGACACAGATATGACACATGACTGCAGCTGTACCACAGTGAAACAATGTCCGGATATGTCACATATGTGATTTCCTGGCTGTGTGCATGGACTGCACGCAGGACACATACAAAGCCTGTGATGTACCACATGCATAACACAGGCGTACGCGGTAATACACGAAGGGAAGGCGGACACATGTCTGTGGTATGCACCCCCTTCAGGGTGTAGCGGTGTTCACTGGGACACATACCCTTGTACAGTTTGCCCGTGACAGCTGTGATACCATACCACAGTCCATGTTCCATGTATGTCGACACACATGTCACAACGTAGCAATGCATACACACATGGCAACAGGGGATACATGTGACACATGTACTGTGCACGGTGCAGCCGTGCATGAGCAGTGTCCGGTGTCCGTAACACAGTTGCAACCCCCTACCACATGCATACCCATCATGGGGGCCGTCATATGGTGGCATAGTAACAGCACGCATGGCAGTCTGTGTGTACACCATGTGTTTAAACACCTGTCCACATGCATGAGAGCAGGTGCTAGTCACAGGTGTGTCACACACCATCCTACCCTGCCATGTGCATACAGTCTGCTATGTCGCCTTTACATGACAGCGCTGCCATAATGCATACCCATCGGCCATGTGTCATCGACCATATGTCACATGGCCACTGTAACCCCTACCACCTCCCAAGTGCAAATATTGGCACAGCTGCCAGATACAGTGGTAGTACGCAGGATGCACTACATACCGCTGCACGCCTGCACATATCCCATATAGCGGGTGTGGCATTCCTAGCACCAACATGTGTGCAGGAATGTGTGCCCATGTATGCCACAGATCAGGGGGACTATGTGCCACGTGCCACACATCACTGTACACCATGGTAGAGATCTGTACCTACCTCAGTGTGGGGTGCATCGATGTGGATGGTGCAGTACATGCAACACGTCATCCCTCCGTGTAGACATGTGTGGTCACCACCATGTCAGTGTGTCAACATGTGTGTATGTCTGCTGCCTGTTGTGAGGGTGTATGCAGATATAGTGTTGTGACTGGACACTGACCACACAGGGTGACCATCCCATACTGGTGCTGCATTGTACAGCCCTGTCAATGCCATACCTGTGAGCCTTACTGGCCACCTGTGCAAGACCACCCCCTGTGACATGGCGTGGGTGCATTGTCTTGTGAGGGTGCTGACCACACAGACAGGTGTCCCCATCTGCACACAATGGTTTGTGTGCCATAGAGGTGTACGCAGCGATTGCGGACATATTCCTGTACCGGTACAGCATCCGACTGCTGCACACCGTGCACCACAGCTGACAGGTGACACCTGCGGTCAGTAGCCAGCACACTGCGTACGACACCTGCAGAATGTCACCATACCTGTACTGTGTCATGCCATGTATGTGATGTCTCTGTCCACCGTAGCCTGTGGCACCGACCACAGGCGTCAGGTGCAGTATATGTGTGGACATGTGCGTCATGTACCGTGTAAGCAACGTTACACTGTATCTGGCTCCATGCTCCGCAGGTTTATGTGTATAACCTCTCTTCTTGCAATCCCGACTGTCTGTTCTCTATATCACAAAAGCTCTGCACCTGCTCCCATAGTATTCCTACATAGGTAGAGTACATGTATACTAAATGGAGTACTACACTGGTCTAGAATCCCCTTGTGTACCCACTTCCCTATAGGTGCCTTCTGACCCAGTTACACAGCAAATGCATTCACGTTCTCTGGCATGTCGAAGGGTCAATTGCTAGCGACCTCTCCTGTTCAGATGGTGAATCTGGGCGTCCTGGGCACTGTTACAGGTGCCTCATGGACACGGACAAACCGCACCTCCCCAAATGAACATAATACATGTGACAGATGCAACTATATAGCCAGACAGGGGGCTGTGCTCTCTCAAACCATGACCGGCAAGACCAAACGGGAGGGGAAGGACACAATGCACACCACAAACCCAGTGTCACATGTGAGTATCGCAAATGCTAATCAAACACATGAACACACTAAGACATACCTGGAGGCACTGTTAAAACATGTCATGAACCTAACGAGCCCTCTGAAGCAGACACACAAGCAACTGCCTCCACAAGACATAGGACATGCAACACATAGTTCTCAACATCAGTGTGCTAAACAGTCAGAGCCCCAAAGGCAACACACACAATGCCAGACACACGTGTAATGGGTGACGCCACTGTCAGACACACCGACGTCCCACCCACCAGACTGAACAAGGGAATGATCACAGTAGGCTGCCTGTCGGGCGCTGAAATCCGCCACATAACACACGCATTCAGGTCACTCCGCAGCATGTACAGGTATGACGCGGTCATTGCCCATGCTGGTGTCAATGACTGGAGACATACCACCCTGGGATACATTAAAGGAGAAATAGAGGGCCACTCATGTCCCTGACCCTGGGCAGTATCCCACCCTCATCAAGTATGATGCCACTATACTGGCTCCAAGTGGTCACCCTTGATAATGTGCCTGGTTACCGGTGTCAGTCTGAGGGTATCCAGATTCCTCATACCTGGGATGACATGCTTGGCACGCCACGCCCCTTCGCAAGGTATGGCTCGCACCTGTCGCCCCTGGTCTTCAAGGGTTTGGCTAAGGCACCTGCCACCCCCACAGTGCCCACTGCAGGCAAGGCTGGAATGATAAACCTACCACCCTACACTACAAACCTGGAGAACAGACAGGGTAATACTGCTCAGTGCCAGTGGTCTACGCCCAAGCTGCACACCCTCAAATGCCCTCCTCAGTATGGAGGACATCGATGTCAGTGCTGTGACTGAAACATTGATCAGGGCTGCTGAGAGCACCCCAGCACTATCAGGTCATACCCCATATCACGTGTTCAGGACCATAACCCGGACCTAACACAGAAGGAGGGGGAGTCTCCATTTCCATGAAGGATACACACACCTCCAGGTTGGCAGAAATGCACGTAGCAGCGGGGAATATCCAGGTGCAATTAACCATGGGTAGGACTGCCCTACAGTTTGTTGCATGCTACAGACCACCCTCCCAAATCCAGGATACCTGCACAGCCTTCCTGAGGACACTGGTGAGTATGAATGCTCTCACAACACCGTCATATTGGGTGACATCAACCACCCATACATAGACCGGGAACATTACCCAGGACACAACACCCTACACCAAAGGTTCCAGGTGTTCATACACCTGAATGCTGTGGAACAACCATGCACCATACCCACAAAGGGGGGAACTATACTAGTTCTGATCATCACACATGGGGACGACATGCTCCACACAGGATGTACATCCCTCAATGGTGAGGTCAGAACATATAGTGAACTCACTGGAGATCCGCATCCTGCACCCAACACCGGCATGGGAAACCACAGTGAAGACCTCTCCACAGCAAACCACACACGTCATACGACTGGTGTGGTACCCTACAAGGCCTCCATGCCAGTGGTAAACACAGGCCACACTGATGAAACCCTTACAAATGCCTTCTATGAGCACCCCCAGGAATGTCTGCACCAAGCGATCCTGAAAACATCAGGACCTTGTCCACCGAAGGCAGGCACATGGTCTGGTGGACCCCAGCCATTGACAAACCGTACAACAAGAGTTGAAAGCTAATACATGACAGAGCAATATCAGTACCAGGAAGGCATCACTGATTAATACCGTGTTAACATACGATCACTCATACAATCATCCAAGGCCGCCTGTGGGACTGGTACTGCAAAGGACACATAAGACAACCATAAGGCCTTCCTTAGCTATGGTAGGAACATGGGTGGAAGCACACAGTTATGCCGAATTACTCCAGAATGGTACAATGATCACTGAACCCACAGACATTGCCAACAAACCAGCGGACATGTTCCATGCATACATCTACCCCCAAGCGGGGACGTATCCATCCCACCAGAGTCTAGCCTCCCAAACATCCCGTATGCCCAGGAGAGAGCTGATATCTGTTAAGCAGTGAACACAGCATCAATGGGACCAGATGGTTACCCGGCTGTGTGCTACACAACCTCATTGAGGGCCTCACCCCGCACATAAGGCTGCTGTTTCATCTTAGCCTTACTACGGGCTACGTCCCTGATGGATGGCATATGGCAACTGTGGTCCCACTACACCAGGGTAGTGCTCTTATGGACTCTATACATCCCTGCCCTATCAGCTTGACAAGCCTTGTCTGCAAAGCTGTGGGGAGGTCCATACTGGAGCCCATAAATAAAGACATTGGTGTACAGCAAATACCGGAACATACCCACATCGGCTTAGTCAAAGGCAGATCCTGCCTCCCAAACCTGGTCGACCTGTTTGGAGGAGTCACTAAGGCCATTGATGGGGGTACGTCGGTTTGCACAGACTACCATGACCTGGCGGGAGCGTTCAAACCACACTCCATGTGGGCATCATAGAAAGGCTCACCAGCGTAGATGTAGAGACATATGTCACACGATGGTTTGCCAACTGGATGGAGGTCAAACCCCACAGGGTTTGTGTTCCTGGTGCCATGTCAGACTCCAAGCTGGTCCCAAGTGGTGGCCCACAGGGCTCAGTCCTGGGCCCCCTCCTGTTCGGCATTCAACTTTCCAATGTGCATGCAAACATAGGGGATTGTGGCAGACAAGGTATGCAGATGACTGCACACCGCCACCATACTCAACACCCCATCAGACACGGACATCCACCTGGGGTCTCATAGAAATGGATAACTGGTGCCAGAGCCATGGCCTGATGCTACATGCCAGGGAAGGTATAGACCTACCCTTTGGGAAAGACATGTTCACCTCGAATTACCATATAGGTGGTAATCCATTAAACATGGTGGACGTGATCAGGGACATGGGTACCAAACCTGTCGGTAACCTCTCTCGACACTCACATTGCCAATGTGGTTGGGAAGACATTCCACTGTGGCCACCTGGTCATGAAGGGATTCACATCCACATCAGGGGAGGTCATTGTACCCCTGTACTCTTCACACATCAGACCAATGATTGCGTACAACGCCACATTTGGAATGTACCTAACCTGACACCTGCAGCACTCGGAAGGACGTCAAACATTCCACAACACAGGGATAAAGGTGCTGAGACATATGTCACACGCTGCCCGACTGAGGGGACTCCGGCTGTATACTTTCTCATCCCGTCTGCTCTGAGGTGATCTGTGCCTGACATACACGGCCATGTCCGACCTGGGTAACATGGACATGTTCCACCTCCTAGGCTCCAAACAAACACAGGCACAGAAGCAACTGACAGAAACCTCAACACGGACATAAATAGGACGTGCTGGAGGGACAGGGTCATCGCCCAGAGACCCCCTACAACATGGAATAGATTCCCAGCCCATGTGAAGCAGAGCCCCTCACTGACTCTGTCCAAGAGTAATCCTGACGTGTGGATGTGTGATCGTAGGTATGCGCCAGGCATCATCTCTGTGTCACTGCTGGACAGAGGGACAGCGGACTGATGGATATAGTATCCTCATCCTAAGGGGTGGTGAAAGACACACACACTCTGGCTAGGCTTACACATGCCGTAGGGCACATAGCCTGGTATGTACCTATGCACCTATGTACCTATGTAGGAGTCCATGCAGGTTGCGGGTACCTGTGGTATGCTGATATTGCCAGATGTGCCTGTGGGTAAACCACAGCTACACGTGGGGGACTGATAACAGTGCTCCCAGTAGGCACATGCAAGTACACCATATTAGGCATACAGGTTAACAGAACCAACATGGTGCTACGCATGTAACCGTCACGCATACCGTGTACACAGCTCAATGTATGCTGCACCTGCACTACATGGTATGTCTGCTGCATGATGTCAGTACACAACCCACGTCACATACGCACCTGTCACCTGTCATACACAACCACTGCAACATACACATCACTCACTATGCGGACACAGGTATCACATACACCTCTCACTATCTTGTCCACCCTGTGCATCAGAATATATTTGCATAACCGTGCACCGATGGTGTGGATGACAGTGCTGCGGCAGAGGCTTCATCATATGCACAGGGTGATATGTGTGCCAGGGGCATAGGCTGTACCAATGGATGACATCATGTGTGTGTGTAAGGGCCGGTGCATTTACTGGGCATGACTGTGCAGAATGCATGTGGATGTGGTGGAGCCCTACAGTTGTGTCTGCTGTGTGTGGGTATGTGTGTACACAGTTCAGCCATCTGTGATGCCTACACGAGGTATACTTGGCAGCCCCAGACTGTACAGTGCAGGTTATACGGCTCACTGTGTCCGCCTGTGACGTGACCCGATGCCTGCCTGGGGTCGCACGGGCACTACCGGGTGGAGGTATGGAGTGGCCACTCTCCGATGACACATGTCCGCTGGAACCGTGTCCACGCTGGGACCGGCCAGGGCCACATCCACGTGGCCTGCTGTGTCCTGGTGTGGTTGGTGTAGCACCAGCTGCACTGCTGCTGCTACCGGCACTGTGTGAGTGGGCATGAGAGGTGGCACGCACATGTCGACCTGCACTAGGTGGTGTTGCTGGCCTACGGCCACGTGTCCTACGCCTCACCCCTACCAGGTGTTCCAGCACAGACAGCTCACGCTCGCGGATTGACATGCCTCGGTCGAGGATTCCAACCATCTCACCTAATCGCCTATCCAGAACATCAGCAAGCTGCTGTTGAGCATTCGCCAATGACTGGATGTTCTCATTTAGGGAATGGATTGCGGCCCTCTGCAGCCTCTGCCCTTCTTGGTTCTGCCATTCAGCACATGCCTGTGCCACCATTACAGTCCGGAACATGCGTCTGGTGATACCAGCTGCTGCACCCTGTACGGCAGGTGCATGTCTACCAGAGCTCCTCCTACAAGCAGCACCAGCCACATGCCTGTGTGGCACATCACCAGTCATTACACTGGCAACATGGTGTGTACCCGCACCTTCTGTAGCCACCACACATTCCTGCTCAATGCCAACAGATGCTGACTGTCCTTCCTCTATGGGCAACGGTGATGTGGTATGTGTCGGCATCTGAACCATGTGCGGAGATGAAGGGGACATAGGTGGGATGTTAATCAATGGCACAGCTTCTGCCCGTGACAACCCTGCCTGTGCCTCATGCATATGGTCATCACCGCTAATATCTGTGGGGACACTAGCATCAGATGGACTGCAGGAGGGGAAAGCACCTACACCACCTGTGAATACAAAGACATACTGTGAGATACATTACACACACGCAGACACACACACGCAGACACACACACAGACACACACACACACACACACACACGCACGCAGACACACACATGCAGAGACACACACACACGCTGACACACACACGCAGACACACACACATGCAGACACATCATGCATGTGATATTGCAGATGGCATGCAGCATTCCCACACCACAGCTCAGTGAATGCAGGCCAGACATTAATAGTGGTAATATGCATACTGGCCTGGGGTGCACACTACAAGCAGGTGTCATTTCAGTAGGCTTGCAGTACACACATTCATGGTAGTTTGCATGCATCACCGTGATACACCGTGTGGCCACAGGCAGGTTAACAGTACACATGGCTGGCGTCACTTTGTCATGTACTCCGCCAACATGTGCGATAACATGTGGACATGTGACACAGTGGTGTCCCACTACATGCACCACATCAAACTGGACGTCACAGTGCAGTGTTATGTGTACAGGCTACAGATAGAATGCATGTGTAACAAAGATGTCTGTGCAGGTGTGGTTGGTGTGAGCTGTATACATAGCTATACAGTGGGGAGTACAGGCACTGTGCCACTGCATGGCAGCAAGACACAGGTATGTTTCTGTGCGATGCGTAACATGGACGCATTGCATTGCCATGTCTGCAACACAGTCATGCTGTTCCACAGCACGTATATGGTAGACATTGGTGGCACCTCCAGTGGCTGCAGACAGGCATTGCGTTTGTCTGGTGTACCACATCAGATATACATTTGGTCCACTACAGCTATGATCGCACTATGTGTGGACAAAGTGCAATGGTGACTACCCACTCCAGATGTACTGTGTGGCAACATGCCTGTGGGTATCACCCATGGCCATGTTTGACTGGGTCATGGACAATTGTGTGTGATGGGCATCGTGTACACATCCCTGTGGTGGCCCATGTGACATACACCCATACTAGTCTGAGGTGTCACAATCCCGAAGGCTATGCAGACATTGTGGATGTCTGCTATGTCATGCGTAGGTCATGTCATAGTGTGACAATGTTGCAGACAGAACACCACGTGCATGGGACATGTCACACACAATGTAGGGGCATAGGTCACATTGGTAACACCTGTGTGCTGGCCAGATCACAGCTCACTATGTGGTACTGTGTGCATACCGCGATGGCATTCCGATGCATACTACACATGCAGCCATTGTAGAACACCTCCACCATTGTATGCATAGCTGACTGCACATATCACACCGATGGGTTATGTGGTGTCATGCCGGTGTATACTAATGGTTGTATCTACTGTACATGGGTGGCGTGTGTGTCCGGTGGTGCAACCTGTATACCGTGACTGGAGCAGACCCAGGTGTGCATGTCATACCTGGCCACATGGGGAATATCTATACACTGTAACATGCCTATTACTAGCAACAGTCTCACCTGCGACAGACCCATGGCTGTGCGACACGCAGACAGGCATTGCGTTTGTCTGGTGTACCACATCAGATGTACATTTGGTCCACTACAGCTATGATCGCGCTATGTGTGGACAAAGTGCAACGGTGACTACCCACTCCAGATGTACTGTGTGGCAACATGCCTGTGGGTATCACCCATGGCCATGTTTGACTGGGTCATGGACAATTGTGTGTGATGGGCATTGTGTACACATCCCTGTGGTGGCCCATGTGACATACACCCATACTAGTCTGAGGTGTCACAATCCCGAAGGCTATGCAGACATTGTGGATGTCTGCTATGTCATGCGTAGGTCATGTCATGGTGTGACAATGTTGCAGACAGAACACCACGTGCATGGGACATGTCATGTGCCATGTCACAACGTGTGCACACAATGCAGGGGCATAGGTCACATTGGTAACACCTGTGTGCTGGCCAGATCACAGCTCACTATGTGGTACTGTGTGCATACCGCAAATGGCATTCCGATGCATACTACACATGCAGCCATTGTAGAACACCTCCACCATTGTATGCATAGCTGACTGCACATATCACACCGATGGGTTATGTGGTGTCATGCCGGTGTATACTAATGGTTGTATCTACTGTACATGGGTGGCGTGTGTGTCCGGTGGTGCAACCTGTATACCGTGACTGGAGCAGACCCAGGTGTGCATGTCATACCTGGCCACATGGGGAATATCTATACACTGTAACATGCCTATTACTAGCAACAGTCTCACCTGCGACAGACCCATGGCTGTGCGACACGCCAGAGGTACCTGTATAGGGGCGACACAACAGTATACACATTATCCATTACTGTAGCGACAGTAAGCACTGTGCATGTCACATCATGTACCTGTGTGGTAACATGTGTTATGCACATGTCTGCAAACACAACGTAGCATACTGTAGTATGCAGCTTGTGTGGCCATATACCTGGCATGTGTTGGTACATTATGTGGTGTACTGTGACACCCACACCTACATCAGTTATCATACACACATGCAAGACTGACTTACCAGGCAGCTCCAGGCTCGTTGGTTGGGAGACTCCCACCTCCACGATGGCAGCGAGTGTTTCTGCATGATGCTCCCTGGGTGTCCCCAGACTGGCCAGGAGCTCCTCCGTGTGTGTGAGTGGGTGCTGGCTTGGTGGCCCACCACCTGTCCCACCTTGTTCTCTGGCGATTGCGGCGGCACGCTGTTTTGCATGCCGTATTAGGTCTGTGCAGTGTCGGCGGATCTGCTGGTAGGTGCGGTTGTTGCCACCCACGTTGTTCACCCTCCTGCGCATATCCTGCCACACGTCATCCCACTGCTGTGCTTGTTGTGGCACATGGCTGAATAGTAGCTCGTAGTTGTCGTGGAGCAACCGTATAATCACTTCATCCTCCTGGCGGCTGAAGGCTGGCAGCCGGGAACGTGGCATTATCTGTAAGACATAATGATGGTGACAGGTCACATTTACACTGATGTACTGGCATACTGCTGGACATACATTGCTATGACATGTACGACATCTGCACAGTAATCTCTGCGATGCATCATGGCAGTGACACAGCTGACGTGTTGCCGTCACACCATTAAGCAGTGGGTATCATATCATATCTGTGTGTCAACTCATCACACTGTACACACACCATGTTGATGGTAACCTGCTGTGGACATGTGTACCTGCCTGCACCTGTGTTCATACCTGTTGGCACGTGTCCCAATGTGCACACAGTTCTACTGTTCACCTGGACGCTGTGTATATGTCACTAGGCATCACGTACACAGCCATTATGAACGTCAGCGGTGGCACTGCACACATACACATGGACACCTCTACATGCATGTGTTGTGCCATGTACATCTACACAGCACTGTACGGGTGTTGGACAACCTGCCACGGCTCACCTGTATTGCACATGTGATACACATGGGACATTGTGTAACCATGTGACATTAGCAGGAAAGGTCATGCATAGCGTAATGTGCGCCGCGTTGTACACACCAACACACAGCACCTGTGACACCACAGGGTGCATCAGTGCCACATTACTGCTGTGGACGGTTGATAGTGCAAGTGCCATTTGTCCATCGCACCATGTATGACTGTGATAGCACGCAGCCTTGCTGGGCAGGGCTGCATGGTATGGCAGGGTATGTCACATACATGGCACAGGGATGTGTCCCACCTGGGGGGTACTGATATTGGCAAGGTGGCTGTCCATTCCATATGTCATTGCTATGTGTATATGGACATTACACATGTCTATCATCATGGTGTGGACAATGCCCTTCTGCAAGGTAGGCAGCACGCTGCTTGGTGGGGGTGTGTATGGTGCATGCAGGTATCGCACATCCATGCATACACATTACCCCTGACAGGTGCTATGTGCTGCGATATTGTTCAACACAGTGCTGTATGTGCCCACACACTGCTATCCCATGCACATGGATGGTTGCCTGGTCTGACATGGGTACCACATATGTCTACATCCAATGCCTGCTGCCACCCCCATGTCAGCTGGTGCACCACACAGCGCCATCCCTCCCACAGGGAGCGTGGTGTTGGGCACAGCATAGGTATCCATGTATGGGGACAGGGATGTTCACATAGCAGGGGCACTGATGGTATCATCCATCGGACCATACACGTATGACGCACACCTCACACACACAGCCCATTCAGTATGTTGTTCGCAACACTGACACAGCTATACTGCTAGGCCAGAGACATTCCCAGGCGCATACACAGATGCGTGAACATCTGTCTGTGGCATGGGTTACAATAATGGTGAGGTTCAACACATAACGTGTTTGAGTGTGGCTGGCGCAGATGTTCTGTGCACATGTCTACACAGTACGCCTGTTCTACAGTAGCCAGCGGTGATGTGCTGTGCACATGTCAATGCTGCACATTGTGTTGGTGTCTGTCTGTCCACAGGCCAGTGGTGGGACACACAGGGGTATTACTGAACATATATGCATGCCACCCTGTACTGCTGTACTGCTAGCTTCTCGGGTGCTAATGTGTCATGGACATGCACACCTTACCCGAACAGGTGGTAGTGGGTTGCCACCCGTACCCATCTCTCTTGTGGGTTGCTATGATCCAACACCCTCTTTGTATTGTATATTCAGGCTATGCACCTGTGTGGGGCATGTGGGCATGCAATGCACTACTGCGTACCTTTGCACCCATTGCAGAACATGTCACACAGGTACACTGGCAGCCATACACTTCACAGCTTGATGATGGTACAACACGTGTTGTACACACGTAACACATATCCTGTGGGACATGGTCATATGTACAGGCATGTCCAACAGTCACGTACCACTGCTACCCCTACATGACGGATATGCAGTACATGTGGCGGTACAGCAACTGTCACATGTAGTCGTGCAATGCCCCCTACCTACATGGCGTGGTACTGCCTGTGGGGATATGCGTCTGCATCCATGCTATGGCCATAGCTGACAGTTGTACATCGATATGTGCAACATACCTCATTTGGTGTTCTCATGGGTGCATGTTCAACATGGCTCCGCATTGTTTGTGTCTGTCACACAGTCATTGTTGTACATGGTTTACATGCCAGCCATGGCTTACTGTGTGTGATTCCATGTACTTCATTGGGATGCCAGCATTATACATTATAACAACGTATTCCAGCCATCACATAGCCTTCCTAGATGACACTGTTAGCCAGCCAGTAGGAGGTGTTCCGCCATCTGCACATAGGTCACACAGTACAAGGGCGGCTGACACCCATTCTGGGGACAGGGTTCTGACAGCTGTGGATGGGTGTGATGCTGTCAACAACCATGACTGCGCCTGATGGTCACATCTGGATGGGTAACATTCACAACACACACCTACCTTCACGTAGTAACACATCATCCACAACAATGGACATTCCTGCCAGAACAATGTGTGCAGTATGTCTGTATGACCACTGCAGGCACCACTGGTGGTCCCCAGCATGGCAGCCAACAGCACCAGTGTATATCCCGTGGAACCATGGGTTACACCATTCACAACACACCTGTCTCAGATGACCCTGTTGTGGATCACAGTGCAGTTCCACACATCATGTTACACTAGGCATCATGCACTGATATGTTGCGGACGTGTGAACGGCTGTGCAACTCAACATATGCACACATGACACATCACCTGGTACAGCATGTCTGTAATACAACATGTTATTGTGACCGCCCTGTGATGGCATTATACAGGCTACGTGTACTGGGACATGTGATGGCTCACCGGTATATTCACCCTCTGGGTGTGTGTCTAGCCAAGTGTACAGTAGGCAGTGGTCTGAACACAGGGACACTGTACATTGACCTACTCTGTCACTGCAACTGTTGACTATGCTCATACTGTACTTATACAGGCATGTGGTGTCTGACCACTATGACAGTCCTGGTCGACCACACTGCTGTGGCACACATGACCTGCGGACATCTGCCTGGGGTGTGGAGCACACATGTACATCTTCACATGCTATACTGCCTCTGTGGCGGTGTCACATGACTGTCTCCAGCAGGGCTGTAACAGGCAGGCACGGCATGGGGTCATGTGGGACAATGCTTGCACCTTCCACTGTGCTGCACACAAGCAAGGCACACACACTAGTGCACCACTCACATTTATCTGCAGTGCCTGGGACCTGCCTCCATGCTCTGCACAGCACACCTGCAAGTACAGATTGTACACGGATCATACCTCCCAGGCACATACCTGGACTGCAACACACACAGGTGAGGGGATCCCACATCACACAATGTTTTGCACACATACTGGATATTTGCCAAACACAATGCATTGTAGGTGCTCCATGTTCAGATACCCATGTTTGTGACCGCTAGACACATTGTAACACGCAACAAAGTTTACACTGTACACCACAGGTTACATGCTGTCTGTGTTGTCATACTGTACATTGGGCCTCAGACAGCTGATACTGCCATGTGCTGACAGCAACCCACACTTCCCTAGAATGGACACCCATGTACCCACACATGCTTGAGGCATGCACTCCACCTAGCTGGGTGACACATTACACAACACATACCATACCTACACTACCCTCAGCATGCACGATACCTCCATGTGTCTGGTGTGTTAAACCTGGGGTTATCCCCCTTTGGTAGATGAACATATATGCTTCACGGCCCTGCTAGCCACACCCTGGACACACACCCATCGCAGCATACATGGTACATGTGTTCTACAGCCAGTACTACTGACGTCTGCTGACAGGGGTTGTTAATGGCATGGCACCCCGGCAGATGAACAGAGTACATAACTATGCTGACACATACCACAGTGCACTTCTGTAGCGTGTACGCAATGGTAGGGACCATGCTATTCCACACAGAGACATGGCGGTACTGGCCTTTTCACAGACGCCACGGTGGTGGTCATGTTCCATGCACATCTGCTGTCTGGACACATGTGCAGGCTGTTGCATGGTGGTGTATATTCACATGTGTGGGGTGCATCACTTGACAGCCATGGTGGGTCCTCGTGGTCCATCACATACTCCAAGGCTAGCTACCTACACATGACTGCTGCACATTGCAGTGTGGGTCCTCAGGCAGTGTGGTGGTATGTCTGTGTTGTTTGGCTACATCCACATTCGATGTCGCGTACAACAGTCACCCAGGCATTGCAGACTGAGATAATGTTGGCAACATGCCAGGCAATGGTGTACTTACCAACAATACACACTCTCACTCACTACAGGGTTGCAATCCATACATGGACATCGTAGTGTCCCTGTGGACACATACATGGTACTGCCATGCACACGTTATGTCCTAAGACACTGTCCCAATGTCACCTTCCGATCTCCCTAGCTGTTGTGTCCCGCCAACCTGTTTGGTATGTGTCTCCACACCAGCCCACTGAATTCACTGCTAGCCTGTTGTCGGACATTGTGTACCTTGACTGTCACACTGCCGCATCTATCGCACTACACATGGGTGGCACTGCATTACACGTGTGGGACTGCATTCGTACACCCATGACTGGACCATTCTGTATGGCACTGGGGCACATCCTCACAAACGTGCTTCACGCACTCATTGATGACCTCCATGCCTTTACTGGCACCCTTGTTGGGCTTCTGTGTGCCACAGCCACATACACATGCTGGCCACCTGTCATACCATTGCATGGGTGGTTGGTGTGGTACAGAGGGCAACAGATCAGACATTGTCCTCACATTGCCCTTCAGCACCATTCCACGTTCGGGTATTGGCAATGTACACATCCACCTGCACATCATACCCTGTGTCTCAGGATGTTAGGCTATATGACTCCTGGACAGGGCACACAGTGGTGCAAGCATATCATGCTACCTACTACATGTCAGGTACATATGGCATTACACAGTCCTCAGTCATGGGGCCCCTCATGTTCACTATTTGCTTACATACACAACATGCTGTCACAGAGTACTGTCCATGCCTAGATATCCCACATCTACATACCTGGCACCATTATAGCTCCACCAGCTCATACTGATAACAACCGTATGGGTGTCGGTGTGGCAGATACATCATGTGGGTGTCATGGCATCAGGATGCATGACACATGGTGCATGCACATCACCTTTGCATAGCAACATTCATCCAGTGAGTATCACATGGATACTGTCCCCGTACATGCATATCAAATTGTACATGGTTGCTGTACACACAAATGCCCCACATGGTGCTGTGGTTACCGTATTCCATTGTGGCATGGGTACACCTCTGCAGGGCCACACCTATCTGTACTGTGTGTGATGCTGGTACATAGGTAGCCATTGAACCTGTGGCATACACACATCTACACATGGGCAAGGTTACAATACCACATTCGTGGTGTACCTTGCACAACGGCTACGACTTTACATGGCACAGCATTGTCATGCCATGATGTGTACCAGGCTCAGACAGTTTACATATGCGGCTGACAGACGGAAAACACATCTGTACACATCTGCATACCACATACACAGGGGTGTCTTCTGCTCTGACATGGACCATGTCCTCCGCATTACTGATGCATGTAGTACTCATACATGGCAATTGCAGTGGGCAGTGTGAACGGACCACTCATGGATATGTGCACACATGACACATTGCATGGGCTGGGCTTCTGTGTTACTTCCAGACACAACACACACCATGCTGTGGAACATAGGTCCTGTGCACATCCCACAGGGACACACAGTGGCACTGTTCATGTGATAGCTCCCTTGCTGTTTGAGTGACACATAGTCATGGTACCACCACAGCAGCAGTACTGTGTAGACATGCAGTTGACACCCACCTCTGCTGTTCACTGGACACTACCATGGGGAGGTGACACTACTGTGTACACTGCACATGTGTTTACACGTGGACCTGCCGGACTTCATTGTTGCCCACATTGCACCTGCTACAGATCGTTTGGCCATGGTTACTTGGTGTTCCTTCCATTTCGGATGGCTATTATGCTACTACTCTGTCCCATATGTACAGGCCATACGTATCGTGTTATTGTACATACCAATAGGCAATAACCCCATTATACATGATATGCCTGTGATACTGTGTATGATGTCTGTCATATCCACCATGACAGCTTTACATTACACATAGTTGACATAGTATCCCCTACTGCAAGGCATACGTGCACGTCGGGCGCACATTACGTATGACATCGACGGTATATGCCCATACACATGTGTGCTGTGACAGTATACATACATGTCCTATCCCCTGCTATGGCACTTCCTTGTTGGACATCCACTGCCAGCATCGGCGTGTGGTGTGGCATTGTTCTCTGTTACGCCCCCCTGTGGCAGCCCTTGTGTTATCCCGGCTGTGTACATGATGTCCCACTGCTGTGCACACAGTGTCCACAGTCATTGGTATGCTCAGCAGGATAGCACTACATAACCACCTTTCACCACTCTCTGCATTATGGACAAGTATCATTACTTACAAACACCATTCACATACAGTACAGCTTCGTCATACACATCATGCGTTTCACACCCGTACATATCGTGGGTTCTACATACCTTGTCTGTGTTTCCTTCCGTTTTTCGTTGTGTGTATCGCTATTCCGATGTCTTACTCTATCCGTTTTGGAGTACTAGTTCGGTATGAGCATACGGTTTGAATATCCTGGGAGTCATCCTTATATCTGTTGATACCTGCAACATGTGGGTTCATCACACCAATAGCTGTTCCTCAGTGTGTACTTGTGCGCATATCACCTGTGCATCTACTCCATTCGTACATTACGTATCGTAACTAGGGTATGGTTGCATTCCTCACCTGGGCGTTGGCTATTTGCCCTACCTTCGTGGAGATGGTCTGTATTGTGTTATGTTATGTGTAACTGCAGCCGCTATGTGTGGCGACAGGTACATTTCGCAGTGGTGTTAACCGTGGATTGTGTGTGTTGGGTATGGTATTATGTTCGACATGTGGGTGTCCCTGTCCTGACAGCGTCTGTTGATGGTGTTTTGCATTCGGATGTGTAACATAGCTGTTGTATTCCTTTAAACAACGGATGCAAGTATGCATCCGCTGTTGATAGTGTTTCCCACGCGAAATGTTGCGGTTATGCAGCTGTCATTGACTGCCTGTATGTTTGTGCTGCTATTACGGCTTGTATCCCTTTGATATGTGCGATGGGGAATATCGGAGGTTGTAGGTGACGGATACGGGTTGTGGGCCTTGCATCTCTACATACACGGTATGCTTGTCTGTGTGCTCCATCCCTGCCTGGGGAGTTGACAGTTACTTGTCTGTTGTTCTGGGAGTGTAGGTAGTGTTGTTGTCATGTGGTGTTGGTATCGCCTGCGTGTGCTTCCTGCATGTATTCCTCCGTCACATCGGTGGTATATCTGCGGTTGTTTGTACGTGACGACTATCCCTTGTCATTCTGTCCCGGATATTTACAGTCATTGTGGTCCTGTACTTGGGATGGCCTGTTTGCCAGTGGTTGCCACCTATTCAGGTGGCGATTGCTTGTTTGACACTTGTAGAACACACAGCGGTGTTTACGGGCCGATACGTGGCCACGATCAGTACCGGGGTAGCACATGCATATTTCCGCGGTACATACCTATTGCTGTGTAACTTTGCCGACGTATCGTTTTGCAATTAGCATATCGGTGTCATACATAAGGTCATGATTAGTACATACGTCCTTTCCATTTCATGTGGGGTATATTTCTGTGGTACATTCTGGGACATTTTCACTTTGCATCATTATACGTCGCCACACGCCTAGCCAGGGTGGGGCTCTCAGTACTACTTTGAGAGTACTGGTGTACATACGCCTGGGGTTACTATACTGTATGCCTACACATGTTATTCCACTCTGCCTCTCACATGGCACCAACATACACATTTTACAGTGGCACACACATTACACTTGCACAGCGAAACACACGGCACCCTCACCGCACACATACACATACTGCGGCAGTCACAGGGACGGTTGCACACAGTACCTGTGTGGGCCACATCACCGGCGGCAGTGTCTACCTCCCCCCTCATATCATCATAGTATTACCCGCACATGTACTGTTACTGTACTGTGGCCTGGCGATCATTCCGACTTGTGGTTATGCATTTCAGTATGTTGACCTTTCCATGGGTGGCGGTTTCCTCTTCTGTTAAACCTCCCGGATGCTCAGGTTGTCTTTCACTATGTTTACTATGTATAGATATCGCGTGTTACTTCTCTGTCACCTTACATCCCTCTGATTCCCTGTCTTACCTGTTATACGTATATGTATATGTGTACATATATTTCTATGTGTGTAATTATATCTATCTACATATCTGTATATGCACATATCTACATGTCTATATGTATACACCTTGCGGCGAACGTGGCAGCAAACAGCAACGCCGTCTGCTGTAGGACCCATGTACGGTTCAGGTGTTGGCGTTCCATGCTCCGCTGGCTGTTGGGTGTGCAGTGTTTGGGTGCTGCCTATGTTGGAGTCACACATGGGGCCACCCATACGGTACACTTTACGGGTGGCCATGTTTGTGTGCCGTCCTTTTCACTGTGTGTGCAGGTAGGGATGTGTCAGTCCATGGGGCCTACGTTGTCAGAGTATGTGCTATACGTTCCCTCTTTGCCAGGGCATAGGCATATTGGGTACGCCTCCATCTGCCTACTGGGGCTGGCACAGTGTGTTCATGGTCCTGAACCCTCTGTGCCTAGACTGGCCTTGGCAGTTGTGGTGGGCTTTGTGGCCCTTCACCATTATGTCCCTGCAGCAGCTGCTTCCGCAGGATCATATTATGTAGCATGGCACATGCTATGAATATGTGGGCACATGTGCCTGGAGAGTACTGCAGGGCTCCACCGGATGTATCCAAGCACCGGAACCGTGATTTCAGCATCCCAAACACACGCTCTATGATTATTCTGGTTTGTGCATGTGCCTCATTATGGCGTTCTTGCATGTGTGTGTGCATTTCTGATGGGAGTCATCATCCACGGCTCCAGTGCATAGCCAGCATCCCCCACAAGGTGGCCTTGTGGGATGTCCCCCCTGGCGAATACCTGGTACAGCTGTGAGGCATGCCAGATATGGGAGTCGTGGTAGCTTCCAGGGCTGCCAGCACACACATCCATGATAATGCCCTGCGCATTGCACATGACCTGGCAATTGATGGAGGGGAATGCCTTGCAGTTTATGTAGTGTCTACCCTGTTCCTCAGGTGGTGACTTGATTTGTATGTGCGTACAGTCTATCGCACCCAGTACCTCCGGGTATTGTGCCACATGGTGGAAGTGGCTTATATTGCTAGCCAACTCCTCCTGAGATCTGGGGAAGTATATATGCTCATTGGCATGTGGTAACATGGCATCCAGAAACTGGTGTAGTACCCTGGATGCTGATGCCTGTGAGATGCCCATTATATCCCCAGTTGGCCTTTGAAAGTTACCTGTGGCCAGTATTCGCAAGCTTACACATACCTTTGTGTCCACTGGGATGGGCTCCCCTCTGTTGTTTCTTGTTCTCAGGCATGGCTGGCACAGCTCCACTATTTGCTGTAAAGTGTCCCTATCCACCCTGTAACGCTCTACTATCTCCACGTCTTGTAGCCCCTGGTAGGTTACCCTTGGTCTGAACACTCTCCTTCTCCTCTGAGGCCTACAGTAGTTGTCGGCACCCTCCTCCACAACTCCGTCTGTCTCTAACACATGCTGATGGATCACGGCCACGGCGGCACCCAACATGTACATTTTAAAAGTTCCCCGTGTGTTTACACCTCTGGTGCGGCGTTTGGGAATACACCGCTGTGTGTTGTGTGCATTCACACTTTATACTGTTGTGCTGTACACCCGGTGATGTCATAGGGTGTGTCTGTGCGGTCGTATCTGGGGATTATCTTCCGTGTTTTACCGTTGGCACTGCAAAGCTGTTGCCTTTGGTGTTGCATTACTCTTGCCTGCAATGGATTAGCTTTCGACCTTACCTTACTGTTTCTGCACATTGCACCTACTATTTCCTGGCATTCATCCTGCAGAGCCCTGTCATGTGTAGTTTCTGGGACATGGCATATCGTGCGTTTTGTGTGCCGCCGCCGTTATGCTGCCTGTCTACTTGGCTCTGCTGTGTCAGGTCTTCACTCTTTGCAATCTGCTACCTCCCATACTTTCTTTGCATTCATATGCCTCCCCTATCCCGTTTTGCAGGTTTCTGCATGCAGAGTTGTCAGCTGCCGCCGATTGGCCTTCGTGGGTTGATTACTGTTGATTGCTCATAACTAAACCAATTACACTGCTTCCGCATTTCCTCATATTCTCATCATCACCTTCCTGTATCCGATGTTGTTTGCGGGGTGAGCGTCACATGACTGGGTTAAGGGAACGTAGTCATCCTCGTGCACATGCACCTCTGCGCGCATTGTGTGCTCTCAGCTCAACTATTTCCCCACACGCCGGTCCTGCAGCTGTGATGTGCAATGTACAGCCCAGGTTTGCTAGGCTCCAATGTGCTTCCTCCTACAGTGGCACACCCCTCTGCAGGTGACATGTATTCCCTCTGAGCCACTCCTCGGTGTATTACCACTGCGCCGTTTGGTACAGCCTTACGCCGGCGGGGGTTTTGCGATTCAGTATTATCTGCCTCATTTGCATGGCATTGACTACTAATTCATAGTTACCGCGCCGAACACTGCCACGACTCCTTGGCAACCCTTGCACCGTGGATGTGGCTTTCCATGCATACCATGGTGTATTGTGGCTGTGAAGCTGATGTGTAATACACTGCTCTTTTATGACATTGTCATATTATTTCATTGTTTAGCACCTTCCGCAGACATGTCCTGGGGTTCTGCTGTGAGTTTCTGTGGACATACCATTTATGTTATTATTTACGTGTTGTGCATGTTTTCTTTTGACATTCTCTGTGTCTTTCACCATTGGCATATGGCAGCAGTGTGATACCTGACGTTGACAGCCTTCCATTACTCCTATGTTATGTTTTGGTAAATGTAAACCGTTTTTTTTTTTGTTTACATTGCCGTGCCCTTATGCTACGCCTGTGCCACTTCGTGGATCGCTATATGCCTTCATTTGCATGGTGCAACACCGCACATGGGGTGTTTAGCATACCTACGCCGGAGGCGGCGCAGATCCGGCGCACGCCGGTAGTGCACGTGGGATTGGATCGTACCTGAATCGCTCGGCGGCCATATTTGGCGTTGTAACGCCTACGCTATGCGTCCGCCTGGCGCAACGTTCATGAATCCCGGAGCTTGTCTTAGCTGCTTTACAGTTTTCTCTAGTCGATATTTCAATGATGGTATTTGCTCTTTTCCCTCGCTACCCTATGTTCCTGTGGTAGAATTTTATCAGTTATTAATTTAGCAACACAGTAATATATTCTGTTTACTTCTGTTATATCACATGAATCTCTATGGACAGTCCTAATTACTGTGTTCATTTGTTTTATCACTCTTCTGACCTTTAGGGTCTTATTAACCTTCTTCAGTCTATTTCTCTCATTGATCTTGATATATCTGTCCTTGTCTATTAAATCAAGCAACTCTTCTCAACTCCTTTTCTTCCATACTGTGGGCACATCCCTTGTTTTCCATTTCCTATGGACATTCTATTGAAAGTTCTATAGCAACATTCTGTGGCACATTCTCTCCAATTTCATCCTGTGTCATCTGTTGTTCTGTCATATGGTAACTCACTGGTGTTTCACTCCTCCACACTGACTGCATCAGAGTTTCCACAGTTTCCTGTTCCTTTCCTTGCTGTCTAGCTTCAAATGAATGTATATACTGGTTTCCTGTGGAAGGCTCCAAAATATCTTGATATGGCACCTGACTAATTGCTTCCTGTTCCACTGGTTTTCCCTTAATTTGGATATCCATTGCTCTATCCTGTTGTGGTGCTTTCAATACTCGATTTACTACACTGAATCTTTCTCTTTGCAGCTGTTTCTATTTCTTTAACTTCTCCATTACTAATTTATTTTTCTACTTTTCCTCTTAGTCTTCTTATTTTTTGTATGGCTGAGTTTTCCATATCTGGATTCCTTTCGCTATATTTTTCTTCAAATATCTCTGGTGCTGCTCTTTTTGTACTGGTTAGTTTTGCTTTCTCCATTGCATAAATATTACACCATATTAATTCTCTTTTCCTTTCCCCTGTCCATATTTCTTCTTCACGTCTCCTGATCTTCTTGTTTTTACTTATTCTGGAGACACACTCCATCATGCTGTGATGTAGTCTATGTTAGACCTTCTACATTAAATCCTTCACTTTGCAGGCACTCCATAACTTCAGCTTCTATTTCTTTAACTTCTGCTTTACTAATAGTCTTTTCTACATTATAGGTTTGTGCTCTTAATCTTTTTGTTGTGAAATTTTCCATATCAGGATGCCTTTGCCTGTATTTCTCTTTGAATATCTTTGAGACTGCCTTCTCTATATTAGTTAACCTGGCTTTCTCCTTTGCATAAATACTGCACCATATCAAATCTCTCCATTTCCCATGTCCACATTTCTTTTTTATATTTTTCAAATCTCTCGGTTTTGTTGTTTATATTTTCTCACTTTATCAGATGCTTGTTTTTCCAAACAGATCAAAATTTCTTGATCTATATACTATTTTTCAAAAATCTGTTGTATTAATGAAAGCAAATTTTTATTTGAAGCTTGTGACAGATTTTCCTGTGGAAGTATTTTTCTTTCCTCTAATTTCTCTCTTAATTGTTTTGTATATCATTTCTGGAATTCTGGGCTTTTTGCATAATAGTAACAATACATAATTTCTGACCAGTATGCATATTCTGATGATGTGCCAGCTGACTCTTTTGTAGAAAACTCTTGTCACACAAGGTTCATTTATATGGTTTTTGCCTTTTTAATTTCTCCATGTCTTTTGGGTTTCTAAGACCATGGTGAGAATGGACCCAATTCCTAAGTCAAAGTATGATAAAGTTCATGAAATTAGTATTGTTTCAATCTTTGATGTTAATCCCTAATGTGCCCAGTATTGACTCCTTCTGCAACTCAGATGGAGTTACATATATGTAACATATCGAAGTACAATTGTAAATTCTCTTTTCTTAGATCCATTTCTCCTACTACAATAGAACTGTCTGGATATCCTTCTTCCATGATGTCTTTGTTTATGTCTGCAAATCCTGGTAGCTTAAGACTCTGTATGCAAGACACTGCGGTCACTGGATGTAGCAATTTCAGTGATCAATTTTGTCTTCTTTTCGTGGACTCCTATATCTGCTTTTCTCACATCTATTTTTTAACTGTTGGCAGTGGGTAATCCCATGTGATATAAACTTTAATATTTTCCATATTTCTTTATGGCTCATGTTTCCAATGTTTTTCAGCTACATCAGTATTACAATGTTTGCACACTCCACAATGCAACAGTCTTCCCACATTATTATGCCTTTCAGTTTACAATCCGTCTGCCATTAGTATATCACAACTAGCAACAATATGTGTGACTGTTTCTAACTCCATTTTACAAAGCCTACATCTATCTGTTTCTCTCACATGTTCAATGGACTTGGTTAACCATGTGTATGTAGTCGACTGTCTTGGGCTGCCATCTTTTGGTTTAAATTTATAGGTTCAAAAGGTAGGTACTAGGCTATCAGCCCAAGAGCCTAAGTAAGCCTAGGCAACAAGGTTCCCTGGTTTATACCACCCAAGAAAGTTAATTTCCTGTGCCCCTGTCGAGTAGAGCCACAGAAGTGATCCCTGGGGTGTATTTCCTATTTCCCATCCATTCATCAAGATTTTTATTGAAGAGTGCTAATGGTGAACTTTGCTTGACATAGATGGGTAGCTTGTTCCAGAGTATGGGAAGTCTCTGGGACAGGAATCTATCCCTCCAGCATGTCCTGTTTGTTGTGGTGACAACATTTAGGTCCCTAGAGCATGTAGCTCAGAGGGATTGGGATTTCTTTAGGTGTAGCAAGTCCAATAGCTCTGGGTTTGACATAGCTTTATATGTTAGGCAGAGATCTCCTTGGAGTAGGTGATATGCTACAGAGTAAAGCTGGAGGTTTTTGAGACGGTCAGTGTAGGGCATTTGTTTGAGGCTAGTAATCCTCTTTGTGAGGTACTTCTGTGCCCTTTCCAGCTGCTGCAGATGTCTTATGAGGTACATTCCAAAAGGGGCGTTGTACTCTATAATGGGTCTCATGAGTGCCGAGTAGAGGGAACAATGACCTCTTTTTTCCTGGAGGAGAACCCTTTTGTGATGAGGTGTGCCACATAGGATTTCCTGACTACTGTGGCGATGTGATTATCAAAGGACAGACTACTGTCCACCTGGGTCCGAAGGTCTTCTATCACACATTCAGCGTTTAGTAGACTACCGCCTATGAGGTAGTTCATGGGTACATAATTTTTACCAAAGGGGATGACGATGCACTTTTTGGCATTGAGCTTGAGGCCATGGCTCTGACACCAGGCATCTGTCTCAGTGAAGCCCTTCTGTAGGATGTCGACATCATTTGTGGACTTGACTATGGCTCCTAGCTTGCAGTCATCTGCGAACTTTGTTAGCCAGAGGCCTTCTGTGTTAGCCTGTACTTCAGAGTAGATACCAAACAGGAGAGGTTCCAGGACTGAACCCTGTGGTACATCACTTGTCATTGGTTTGAAGTCAGATTTAGAGTCTGCAGCTTTTACAGTGTGGGTTCTGTCAGTGAGCCACATCTTGTGACGTAGAGCTTTATACCTAGTTTAGTGAGTTTAGCTATAATTCCAGAATGGGGGATGGTGTCAAAAGTCTTGGCGAAGTCAAGATAGGCTGTGTGAACCATCTTACCCTCATCTACGGCTTTGGTGACGATCTCAAAGAAGTTGATCAGGTTCCGAATGTGGTGATCTGCCTTTCAGAAACCTGAACTGGGTGCGGTCTGGAGTTTGGAGGTTACCAATGTCTGTTTATGAGTTCCATGATGATATGTTCCATGGCTTTGCAGACCAGGCTCTTCAGGCTAATAGGGTGATAGTTCCCAGGATCAGTGGTGGCTCCCTCTTTGAGGAGTGGGATAACTGTTGCTGTGCACCATTCAGTGGGTACAAAGCCTGACGTGAGACTATGATTGAACATGATGGTCATGTAAAATGCAGCCTGGGAAGTTGTCTAGTCCCATAGATGCTGTGTTTTTGGTTTTAGAGAGTGCAGCTTTTATCTGCATAGATGTGACTACAGGGACTCTGCATTCATCTTGTATAGATATGGGCCCTTTAGGGGGTGAGAGGGGGTAAAGTTAGCACTGAACCTATCTGCCAGGATGTCGACAATACCAGTTGGTTCTGTAATTTTCATGCCATTGTGCTGTTACTCAGAGCAGATCTGTGTGTTGCCATTGACATAGCTATAGAATGCTTTGTGGTTGCACTTAGAATAACTGCTGTTTTTGTTTTCATGGCTAGCTTTGAAGGATCTTATAAGGGATGTCAGCTTCTTACTGAGGCTGACCGTGGAGCTCCTCCACTCATGGGATTTTACTCTCATTTGCAACAGGTTCTTCCTTCTGTTGTGGAGTTTGTTCATGGCAGGGGACCACCAGATTGCCTTCCTTTTCTTGGAGGATAGCATCTTGGTTCTGTTTGGGATAGGACAATCCATGCACTGGTATAAGTGCTTATAATGTGCATTTGCGTAGTGTTCAGCAGTTGTAACTGTATTTCCCATCTGCATGGATTTCATGACGTTCGCCACTTCTGTCTTAAGATGCATGAAGTTGGATTTGGAGAAATTTGCTACCGTGGTTTCCTTAATGGTGGGTTGGGGTGGGATGCGGACATCTAGGGTGATTAGCTTACGTTCGGATCTGACAAACAAGAAGTTGACTTTAGGTGTGGAATACTGATCACTCATGTTGGTAATGACTAGGTCTAGGATATTGTTGCCCTGGTGGGAGTGTAGATAAGTTGATCCAGGGCATTGGAATTTATGAATTCCAGAAAGCGTTGAGCGAAGGAGTTGGTACATGAATAGTTTTCCCAGTTAATGGTGGGGTAGTAGAAATCGCCCATTATTAGGGTGTTTAGTTGAACCCTAATATTTTCCAGTATATCAAGAAAAGATGAGTGGGAATCCTGGGGCATGGTGGGGGATCTGTAGCCAGCTACAATTTGGATTGCAGTTTTGCCCAGTGTTAGTTGCACTTGGATAACCTCGAATGCATTATGCTGTGCAGCCAGCCTGGAGGTTTGGATGACCATAATGAACATGGACACACCTCCGCCTTTGGTGTTCTGGTCCAGGTTAGATGGCCAAAAAGTGTGGTATGAGTTGTAGCCTAGTAACGCAAGGGTGCTGTCTAAAGCCTTGAACCAGGTCCCACTCACTGCACAGATATCGATGTTCTCCATTTTAAGGAGTGCCTCGAGTGAGTGCTTTTTGAGATTTAGACTTCTAGCATTGAGTAGCATTACCCACAGTTTTTGCTTGACTGTTCCTGTTACGGTGGTGAATTTGTCATTTGAACCTTGCCTAAAAAAGGCACTTTAGGGGTGGCAAGAACCTTAGCCAGTATCCGGAATCCCAGGAGCGACAGATGCAGACCATCTCTGGCAAAGTATCATGGTCTGTCATCCATGTCTTCCCAGGCAGACAATTATTGGATCCCCTTAGAATGACACCAGAAGCTTAGCCAATTGTTGAAGTCAATCATTTTGTCCTTGTACTGCGATATCATTCTTTGCAATGGCAGGATGCTACTCAGGGCTAGGTCATACCTGCCTGGCTACAAGATCGGAGAGCTCGTCTAGGTCTCTTTTCATGTAGTCCAGGGAGGTACATCTCATGTCGTTTACACCAACATGGACAATGACAGTCATATTTGTACTCGTTGTGGAGTGACCTGAGTGTGTGGGTTATGTGGCGGATTCTGGCACCCGACAGGCAGCTGACAGTAACCTTCTCCTTGTTTAGCCTGGTGAGTGGGACATCAGTGTGCCTGACTATAGAGTCACCTATGACTAGTGCATTGGGTACGTTGTTTTGCCTTATGGGCTGTGGTTTATTGGCACACCGAGTCTGTGAGCTATGTGTCATTTGGGTTGTGTTTGGAGTTGCTTGCGTTTCTGCTTTGGAGGTCTCCGTTACTTGAGCAGATTATTACTGAGAGCCTCTATGAATTTTTTTTGCTTCTATGTGTGGGTTTTGGTGGTGTAGGTTTAGTGGGACTATGTGATGAGTGTGGTGTGGTACAAGTGTTTACCTTCTCTTCTTGACTGCCAAGTTCAGTCTTGGTTGGAGAGAGCTTTACCTACAGTTTGGGTTAGATAAGTACACCTCTCACAGGTTGTAGTGTAGGGTGGTAGGAGGGGAGAGTTGTCTGTGTACATGAGGCAATTGCTACATTGCCCCAAGATGCCCAGATTCATCAGATAGACAGGAGAAAACAATGGGAGCTTACCCTTGGACATGCGTAAAAAAAAAAAAACTATTTTCCTCTAGACAAGTGAGGAAAGTGAGTACAAGAGTGTTTTTCTCTAAGCAAGTGAGGAAAGTAAGTACAATAACCATTTTCCTCTAGGTAAAGAGGAAGTACAACTGGTGTTTATTGAAAGTAATCAAATCAGAAAATGCAGAACCTGCACATTATATCATACAAAATCAAGATTGCAAGAAATTACAAAATGCAAAATAATACAATTTAAGCTAAAACAACGAGGTTAACCAAAATTGGAATAAATGGTGGATAAACTTAAGGTGTCCAAGAGTTTTGGGACAGACATGCAGTCAAAAGTCGGATCCAGAGTGCCACTGAAAAAGGCTTGCCAGTCCTCACCCCAACACATTGACTGCACCACAAGAGATGCATGACTGAGACAAGTAAAAAAATCCATGTGCCTAATTGCATCTGTCCAAAGCCGGCCATAATTACCATAGAGGCATTTGTCATCCATGAGGGGAAATAGCAATGCAGTGGAAAAATTATGCTTAAGGTAGTCCAGAAATGGTTGAACTCTCTGACATGTGACAAAAACATGTTCACTGTCCTCAATGCCATCGCAATCTGCCCTGAAACAATGTCTTTCCGCAACTGGTCGAAGAAAACAACAACCTTTGATGGGGAGTCTGTTAATTGAGCACTGCCAAAGAAAGTCTCTCCATTAAGGATAGCAGAGGTAATGAAGTCTGCGTTGTCGTAGGCTGTGAGTATTAAGCCAGTCATAGTCTGCATAAGCATCAATGGTATAATAGCTGTGTAGTAACTGTCCATACCATTCTTTGCTCGTGTGTGAAAGAACTTCCTGTGTAGTGCGATTGTGTCAGAGAAAAATGTGAATATCTATAGTAATTTGTACCTTATTTAGTGCTTATAACAAGTTTTGAACAAGTGCTGAGCATGAATAAGTAAATTTAAGTGATAAAACTAAGAATCTGTACCTGGATCGTGTGGGAGATACGCTACCTATTGCTTACCACTCCCACAGATAACTTAGAATGCTTCCCTCCAACACAGAAATGCTTTGGGGGCTCAGAAGCTTACAAAACAGTCCTGGATACAGCAAATCTGTATCTGGACTAGACTAGTTACAGGAAAGGTGGGAAGCAAGTGCAAACGTGGGCTTTTAAACCAGAAGGTTGAAAGAGATGGAAAAACTGTCCAAACAGCAAATAAACTACAATTTCTGGGCTAGAAACCATTATTGTGGTAGATAGGCTACCTAGTGCTTACCACTCCCACTGATAAGCTAGAAGGCTTCCCTCCAACACAGAAAGGCTTGGGGGGCACAGAAGTTTACAAACCATCCTGGTTACAGCAAATCTGTATCTGGACTAGACTAGTTACAGGAAAGGCAGGAAACAAGCTAAGACATATTTTTTTTTTGTAAAGTGGAAAGGGAGAAAGGAGAAACAGAAGATAATACAAAATTAAGGACTCAAGTGGCTTGCCTTTCACAAAAGTTCTCTCTGTATTAGGTAGAATGAGCTAGTGACACTTCACTGGAATAGAGCTGGGACAGAGCTGAACAGATGGGACTGGTAGGAGTGTCTGAAGTAAAAATATGATCTCACTGTACTTGGTAGAGTGAGCAAATGAGATAGACCCGGGAGGAGTGTTCAAACACAAATTTACAGGAGGGGCGGGCAATTCCAAAGCCACCAAGATTAATACCAGAACAAGAACAGGGAGGGAGGATGGGAAATTAACTGCAGAGAGAGAGCGAGAGAGACCACAGTATTCTATGAAACAATTAAATAGAAAAATAAATAACTAGATAGAGACACAGACCACAATATTCAATGAAACAAATAAAATGCAGTACAATCTTTAACACTGCAAGTTTGTACTTAACTCAGCTAATAATGCAGTTGATTGTAGGTATGTAGCAGAAGCCAAGCAACTCAGATATTAAGCAGTAATAAATTGAAAGATATGTGACTAACATGTACAAATACAGAGAAACCCTCTAGGCTAAGAGTTTAACACTGAATATCAATGAAGTGAAACACAATAGCCCCCACTAATTGCAGAGAGAGGGAGAGACCACAGTATTCTATGAAACAATTAAATAGAAAAATAAATAACACCAATTCACCTCTCCTTAACCATTCCTGCATTCAGTCCTGATCGATATGAAGTTGTTCAAAGAGCTTTCTACACTTGCAACTATATTTATGCATTTTCCACATTTCTATTTTTTTTTTTTTTTTTTTTTTTGGCAAATTCAGTTGCTGTTTGATTTTTAAGTACTTCTGGTTTGATTTCCATTCCTGCTTGACACCAATATGCTTCTGCCAAACTAAGCAGGGTAATCACCATGGACTTATTCCCCTTGTGTTTTTAAGACTTTCACTATGTTTGGGTCTTGTAAAGTCAGCAGATGTGTATGTAGTCCTATGGCTGCAGATATATACATGTAATCAATTTTAAGGAAGACCATACTTCCTGTCAGAACAAGGAATATAGTCTTGATACAGAATTTTTATAAATCATTTGATAAGCACGAACCATCCTTCTGGATTTCCTTTCAACTGATCCAACATCTTTTGGGGCCCATAAATCACTCCAAAACTGTAAATTAGGACAGGAAGAGCAAATTAGTTTATAGCATGGACTACATGTCAAAGCTGTTTCCAGTATTAATTTTAATCTTCAAAAGTATTCCTTTAAATTCATATTTGTTCATGTCTTACTGTTGATCCTTCATCAGTTCCCAAATATTTATATACTCCCTATTGCTAAAGTTCTTTTATATCACATTCTTGTCCCAGACTGATGTTCTCTTGGTGCTGCAGTTATCCTGCTTTAAAGGTTGCTTTTGCACATTTATCAAGACCAAATGACACATCATCTGAAAAAGTTCAGACCACTTGCAATTATGCTTTCGGATCCTCATTTGATGAACTGTATAGTTTTTAACTCATCCATAAAAAGAATAGGAAAAGTCTTTACACTTTGTTGTTTTCTGGGAGCCAAGTTGTAGCCATGACTTAATCTGTTATGTAGACAGCTTAATTGGTTAAGGGCAAGACAAAAGAGCAGTGGTGATAAAGAGCCACCCTGGAATATCTCCATTTGAATTTTATCCCTGAATAACAATTTGTTCTTTATCATGGCTTAACTGCAAATTGGTTTGCAACAGTTTCATGGTTCCTGTAATACAACTGATCAGTGTAGGCTGTATCTTATACATTTTAAGTACTCTTATCAATGAATGTAGGATACTGTCAAATGTTTTTTGTAGTCTAGCCATGCCATACATGGATTCTTCCCCCTTCTACAGTTCTCCATTAAGACTTTAACATCAAATGACTCTTTGCTCCATATGACTTTCTCTTGTTAAACTTTTGTTCTATTGCCATGATGGAGTTTTCTTTCTGACTATAAACTATGTAGGCATCAATTCCGGTGTATAGTTTATACGTATTTAGACAACACAGTATTAGTCTATGTTTTTAGCATAGCTTGCAGGTTCAGTCTTAAGTAGGAGTATTGATTTTCCTGTTAACCATGTTGACATCTGTTCAGGGTGCACATATAAATAGTTCTTACTCATTGCTAAGTCTTCTTTTAAATATGTTAATCATTTTAGCCACAAGTTAGGTATGGCACTGCATCTGGGCCTGGAGTTTTCCATTTAGGAACTTTTCTTAACTTTGTTTCAATTTATCTGACCCTTACCTCATCACATTTCAAATCCTATATATTTGAACTTCTTATTCTTTATTTTACTTCTCTTATCCACTCAGCATCTTTGTTATGTTCCACAGGATCTTCATAGATATTTCTCCAAAATGAATCCATTTCTTCTTTCGTTTTTTTTTTTTTTTTTTTTTTTTTTTGTGGTGTTTCAATCTCTTTTGCCTTGTTTTCCAATTCTCTGTAAAATGTTTTGAGTCATCAATGTATTGCTAATTTTATACTTTCCTTTATATTTAACTGCATAACTTATAGTTTTTCACCTGTACTGGTATTTTTAGTTTATTAATGCGATAGTGCACAATAGATCCTGATTTTCTGGTAAGACTTTATCTTTTATTAATTTAACTGTACAGTAATATATTCCACTTACTTCTGGTATTTCCCATGAATCTCTATGAACAGTCCTCATTACTATGTTCATTTGTTCTATCAAACTTCTAACTTTTGGGGTTTCACTGACTTTCTGAAGTCTATTGATCTTAATATGTCTGTCCAGCTGTATTAAATCAAACAACTCTTCTCTTAGATAATTTTCTTCTAAACTGAGGATACATTCTTTGTTCTCCATTTCCTGCAGACATTTTACAGAAAGTTCCAGATTATCTTCTTGTGCCACATTGTCTTCAGTTTCATCCTGTGTCATCTATTGCTCTTTCATATGGAAACGTAAAGGCCTATCACACCACAACATTGACTGTCAGAATTGCCACCATTTCCTGTTCCTTTCTTTGCTGTGCAACTCCAACTGAATTTTTGTACTGGTTTCCTGTGGAGAGCTCCAAAATATCTTCATATGGCAACTGGTCAGGTATTTTCCACTCCACTGGTTTCTTATTAATTTGGAGATCCATTGCTCTATCCTGCTGTGATGTTATCAGAATTAGATTTTCTACACTAAATCCTTCACTTCACAGGTAACCCACTACCCTCAGTTTCTATTTATTTAACTTCTCCATTACTAATCCTCTTTTCTACATTTTTTCTTAGTTTTCTCATTTTTTTGTATTGCAACATTTTCCATATCTGGATACCTTTGCATGTATTTCTCTTCAAATATCTTTGGTGATGCTCTTTTTGTACTGATTAGTTTTGCTTTCTCCTTTGCATTAATACTGCACCATATTAAATCTTTTATTTTCTTTCTCATGCCCATATTTCTTCTTCATATGTCCCCTGCTCCTCCTGTTTCTCCTTACCTGGGGACTCATTGTTCTATCATGCTGTGGCCAGATTTAATACCTGTATGCATGTTTTGATGAAGTACAAGTTGACACTTTTGCACAATGCTGTTGTCACACATGGTGCATTTTTATTGCTTCTGTGCAGCATGCAGCCTCCAATGAGTCAGCATGCTGGTTCTGGATGCAAAACTCTTGTCACACATGGTGCATTTAAATGGTTTTTGCCTTTTTTTAATTTTTCCAAGTCTTTTGGGTTTCTAATACAATGACGGGAATGGACCCCATTTCTAAGTCAAAGTTCGATTAAAGTTCATGAAATTAGTATTGTTTCACTCTTTGATGTTAGCCAAAAGTGCTCTTCACAGCACCTGCAATATGTCCAGTAATGACTCCTGCAATTCGTAAGGTGTTACATGAATTGGTAACATATCTAAATACAACTGTAAATTCTTTTTTGTAAGACCATTATTCTTTTTTAAATGAACCAACTCTTCTCTTAACTCCTTTTTTTCCATACTGAGGGCATATCCCTTGTTTTCCATTTCCTGTGGGCATTCTATAGAAAGTTCTATAGCATCTTCCTGTGACACATTCTCTATAATTTCATTCTGTGTCATCCGTTGATCTGTCATATGAAAACTCAATGGCCTATCACTCCTCAACACTGACTGCATCAGAGTTTTCACAGTCTCCTCTTCCTTCCCTTGTTGTCTAGCTTCAAGTGAACGTTTATACTGGTTTCCTGTGGAAGGCTCCAAAATATCTCGACATGGCACCTGACTAGTTGCTTCCTGCTTCACTGGTTTCCCTTTAATTTGGATATCCATTGCTCTATCCTGTTGTGGTGCTTCTTGCATTTGATTTTCTACACTGAATCCTTCTTTTTGCAGCCGTTCCATTACCTCAATTTCTATTTCTTTGACTTCTCCATTACTGATCTCTTTTCTACTTTTCCTCTTAGTCTTCTTATTTTTTGTACTGTAAAGTTTTCCATATCTGGATTCCTTTGCCTACATTTTTCTTCAAATATCTTTGGTGCTGCTCTTTTTGTATTAGTTTTACTTTCTCCTTTGCATAAATATTACATTATATTAATTCTCTTTTCCTTTCCCCTGTCGATATTTCTTCTTCACATGTCTCCTGATCTTCTTGCTTTTTCTTATTCTGAGGACTCGCTCCATCCTGCTGTGATGTAATCTGTTTTAGACACTCTACATTAAATCCTTCTCTTCACAGGCACTCCATAACTTCCAACTTATATTTCTTTAACGTCTGCTTTACTAATTGTCTTTTCTACATTAAATCTTTGTGATTTTAGTCTTTTTGTTGTGAAAGTTTCCATATTTGGATGCCTTTACCTGTATTTTTCTTCAAATATCTTTGAGACTGCCTTCTCCATATTGGTTAACTTGGCTTTCTCCTTTTCATAAATATTGCACCATATCAAATCTCTCTTTCTTTCCCAGGTCCATATTTTTTTTATATATTTTTCAAATAGCTCTAGGTTTTGTTGTTTTTATCTTCTCACTTCCTCAGAGGTTTCTTTTTCCAAATAGATCAAAGTTACTTGATCTATATACTGTTTTTCAAAAAATCTGTTGTATTAATGAAAGCAAATTTTTATTTCAAGCTTCTGAGAAGTATTTTTCTTTCCTCTAATTTTTCTCTTAATCATTTTGTATATCTTGTGTCTGGAAATTTTGGGCTATTTGCATAATAATAATAATACATAATGTCTTTCTTATCTTCAATAGTCCACTTTGTCATCTTTATGGCTCTTCTTTGGCTAATCAATTTTGTCATTTTTGTGGACTACTTCCTTCTACAATGGGGGGGGGGCATCCTCTCCCTGAGCCTGGTCCCATTGTAGGAATGTTTCCATATTTTGAGGATTCTACACTGTCATTTTTTTACAGTCCTGGCACCAGTGCGCCTACCAGGATTGGAAACTTTTTTATCCTGAGTCTTGTGCACCCAGCTGTCTTTTTTTTATTTTTGATTTACTTCTGTCCATGATATATGCTCTATAAATATGGGACTTAGACTCTTGCACGAATGCACTTTCCACCGAATCGCTAATGCGCAGACACACTTATGTGGAAATAATTTTCATCGAAGCAGCATTTTCGCGTGCGTATGCCTTTTTTGCCAATTGTACTATGGTGCGGATAAGGGAGAATTCCCTTTCCCCACTGTAGTGCAATCTTGGAGTTGTTGTTTGTCTTTCGGCTTTTTCCCGGTAAGGGGTCGCCACAGCAGAACTCGGGTCCGCTAATGATTGGCAGTTGATTTTTTATGAAACGCCGAGTTGCCAGCTCGACGCCCAACCTTCAACAAAGGCATGCCCATTTATGCATGCATGTCTTTCGAACGCTACCCAACCATGGGGAGGACATGCAGACTCCACACAGAAGGCACTCCCAAGCCAAGCCGAGAATCGAACGGGAGAACCTCTTCCTGTAAGGTAACAGCGCTACTGCCGTACCACCGCAGCATCTCGGAGTGAGAATATTAAAGTAGAGTGGGTGTGGGGGGTGGAGGGGGGCTTGCCCCCTGCATTAAAGTAGATCTAATGTTTTTTTTTGTAACATACTTTAACAAAAGTGCTTTTTCGGTGAAAGTGCTTTCATTAAAGTGTGTTCGGTGATAGTGGATTTGGACTGTTGAACTTTCGTTCAACAGTCCTAGATCCATAAATAAAGTCTATATATCAGTGGCGCCTTGGTGAGATTTTGTGAAAATTGGTCCACTTCATGAAGGTATTCACCAAGACTTGAGGATGAATTCAATTTCAGCACTACTACTCTCCTTTGCTTGCTGACTTTTCATCTCTGCATCCGGACCCCTTTTGCTGATTTTAATTTCTCCAAGTCTTTTGGATTTGTTGTGAAATTTTCTATATCTGAATGCCTCTGCCTGTATTTTTTCCTTGAATATCTTTGACACTGCCTTCTCCATATTAGTTAAATTGGCTTTCTCCTTTGCATAAATATTATACCATATGAAATTTCTTCTGCCCACTGTGACAATACTGATGTCTCACCAAGCACATCTTCTGTGCAAAACTCTTGCCACATATGGTGCATTTATATGGCTTCTTCCCACTATGGTTATAGTGGTGCATCAGCAAGTAATGCTTGTTTACAATACTCTTGTCACACATGGTACATTTATATGGTTTCTACCGTTTTTAATTTCTCCAAGTCTTTTGGGATTCTAATATCATGACGAGAATGGACCCCGTTCCTAAGTCAAAGTACGATTAAAGTTCATGAAATTAGTACTGTTTCACGCTTTGATGTCAGCCAAAAGTACTCTTCGCAGCACTCTTAATGTGCTCAATATGACTCCTACAATTTGTACGGTGTTACATGAATTGGCAAAATATCTAAATACGATTGTAAAATCTTTTTTGCGAGACCAGTTGCTCCTACTGATACTGGAACTGTCTGGGTATCTTTCTTCCACATGGCTCTTATTTCTGCCTGCAGATCAAGGTATTTTGTGACATTGTGTAACCATGTGACATTAGCAGGAAAGGTCATGCATAGCATGTGCGCGCGCACGTTGTACACACCAACACACAGCACGTGTGACACCACAGGGTGCATCAGTGCCACATTACTGCTGTGGACGGTTGATAGTGCAAGTGCCATTTGTCCATCACACCATGTATGACTGTGATAGCACGTGCAGCCTTGCTGGGCAGGGCTGCATGGTATGGCAGGGTATGTCACATACATGGCACAGGGATGTGTCCCACCTGGGGGGTACTGATATTGGCAGGGTGGCTGTCCATTCCTTATGTCATTGCTATGTGTATATGGACATTACACATGTCTATCATCATGGTGTGGACAATGGCCTTCTGCAAGGTAGGCAGCACGCTGCTTGGTGGGGGTGTGTATGGTGCATGCAGGTATCGCACATACATGCATACACATTACCCCTGACAGGTGCTATGTGCTGCGATATTGTTCAACACAGTGCTGTATGTGCCCACACACTGCTATCCCATGCACATGGATGGTTGCCTGGCCTGACATGGGTACCACATATGTCTACATCCAGTGCCTGCTGCCACCCCCATGTCAGCTGGTGCACCACACAGCGCCATCCCTCCCACAGGGAGCGTGGTGTTGGGCACAGCATAGGTATCCATGTATGGGGACAGGGATGTTCACATAGCAGGGGCACTGATGGTATCATCCATCGGACCATACACGTATGACGCACACCTCACACACACAGCCCATTCAGTATGTTGTTCGCAACACTGACACAGCTATACTGCTAGGCCAGAGACATTCCCAGACGTACATACACAGATGCGTGAACATCTGTCTGTGGCATGGGTTACAATAATGGTGGGGTTCAACACATAACGTGTTTGAGTGTGGCTGGCGCAGACGTTCTGTGCACATGTCTACACAGTAAGCCTGTTCTACAGTAGCCAGCGGTGATGTGCTGTGCACATGTCAATGCTGCACATTGTGTTGGTGTCTGTCTGTCCACAGGCCAGTGGTGGGACACACAGGGGTATTAGTGAACATATATGCATGCCACCCTGTACTGCTAGCTTCTCGGGTGCTAATGTGTCATGGACATGCACACCTTACCCGAACAGGTGGTAGTGGGTTGCCACCCGTACCCATCTCCTCTTGTGGGTTGCTATGATCCAACACCCTCTTTGTATTGTATGTTCAGGCTATGCACCTGTGTGGGGCATGTGGGCATGCAATGCACTACTGCGTACCTTTGCACCCATTGCAGAACATGTCACACAGGTACACTGGCAGCCATACACTTCACAGCTTGATGACGGTACAACACGTGTTGTACACACGTAACACATATCCTGTGGGACATGGTCATATGTACAGGCATGTCCAACAGTCACGTGCCACTGCTACCCCTACATGACGGATATGCAGTACATGTGGCGGTACAGCAACTGTCACATGTAGTCGTGCAATGCCCCCCTACCTACATGGAGTGGTACTGCCTGTGGGGGATATGCGTCTGCATCCATGCTATGGCCATAGCTGACAGTTGTACATCGATATGTGCAACATACCTCATTTGGTGTTCTCATGGGTGCATGTTCAACATGGCTCCGCATTGTTTGTGTCTGTCACACAGTCATTGTTGTACATGGTTTACATGCCAGCCGTGGCTTACTGTGTGTGATTCCATGTACTTCATTGGGATACCAGCATTATACATTATAACAGCATATTCCAGCCATCTCATAGCCTTCCTAGATGACACTGTTAGCCAGCCAGTAGGAGATGTTCCGCCATCTGCACATAGGTCACACAGTACAAGGGCGGCTGACACCCATTCTGGGGACAGGGTTCTGACAGCTGTGGATGGGTGTGATGCTGTCGACAACCATGACTGCGCCTGATGGTCACATCTGGATGGGTAACATTCCCAACACACACCTACCTTCACGTAGTAACACATCATCCACAACAATGGACATTCCTGCCAGAACAATGTGTGCAGTATGTCTGTATGACCACTGCAGGCACCACTGGTGGCCCCAGCATGGCAGCCAACAGCACCAGTGTATATCCCGTGGAACCATGGGTTACACCATTCACAACACACCTGTCTCAGATGACCCTGTTGTGGATCACAGTGCAGTTCCACACATCATGTTACACTAGGCATCATGCACTGATATGTTGCGGACGTGTGAACGGCTGTGCAACTCAACATATGCACACATGACACATCACCTGGTACAACATGTCTGTCATACAACATGTTATTGTGACCGCCCTGTGATGGCATTATACAGGCTATGTGTACTGGGACATGTGATGGCTCACCGGTATATTCACCCTCTGGGTGTGTGTCTAGCCAAGTGTACAGTAGGCAGTGGTCTGAACACAGGGACACTGTACATTGACCTACTCTGTCACTGCAACTGTTGACTATGCTCATACTGTACTTATACAGGCATGTGGTATCTGACCACTATGATAGTCCTGGTCGACCACACTGCTGTGGCACACATGACCTGCGGACATCTGCCTGGGGTGTGGAGCACACATGTACATCTTCACATGCTATACTGCCTCTGTGGCGGTGTCACATGACTGTCTCCAGCAGGGCTGTAACAGGCAGGCATGGCATGGGGTCATGTGGGACAATGCTTGCACCTTCCACTGTGCTGCACACAAGCAAGGCACACACACTAGTGCACCACTCACATTTATCTGCAGTGCCTGGGACCTGCCTCCATGCTCTGCACAGCACACCTGCAAGTACAGATTGTACACGGATCATACCTCCCAGGCACATACCTGGACTGCAACACACACAGGTGAGGGGATCCCACATCACACAATGTTTTGCACACATACTGAATATTTGCCGAACACAATGCATTGTAGGTGCTCCATGTTCAGATACCCATGTTTGTGACCGCTAGACACATTGTAACATGCAACAGAGCTTACACTGTACACCACAGGTTACATGCTGTCTGTGTTGTCATACTGTACAGTGGGCCTCAGACAGCTGATACTGCCATGTGCTGACAGCAACCCACACTTCCCTAGAATGGACACCCATGTACCCACACATGCTTGAGGCATGCACTCCATCTAGCTGGGTGACACATTACACAACACATACCATACCTACACTACCCTCAGCATGCACGATACCTCCATGTGTCTGGTGTGTTAAACCTGGGGTTATCCCCCCTTTGGTAGATGAACATATATGCTTCACGGCCCTGCTAGCCACACCCTGGACACACACCCATCGCAGCATACATGGTACATGTGTTCTACAGCCAGTACTACTGATGTCTGCTGACAGGGGTTGTTAATGGCATGGCACCCCGGCAGATGGACAGTGTACATAACTATGCTGACACATACCACAGTGCACTTCCATAGCATGTACGCAATGGTAGGGACCATTCTATTCCACACAGAGACATGGCGGTACTGGCCTTTTCACAGACGCCACGGTGGTGGTCATGTTCCATGCACATCTGCTGTATGGGCACATGTGCAGGCTGTTGCACGGTGGTGTATATTCACATGTGTGGGGTGCATCACTTGACAGCCATGGTGGGTCCTCGTGGTCCATCACATACTCCAAGGTTAGCTACCTACACATGACTGCTGCACATTGCAGTGTGGGTCCTCAGGCAGTGTGGTGGTATGTCTGTGTTGTTTGGCTACATCCACATTCGATGTCGCATAACAGTCACCCAGGCATTGCAGACTGAGATAATGTTGGCAACATGCCAGGCAATGGTGTACTTACCAACAATACACACTCTCACTCACTACAGGGTTGCAATCCATACATGGACATCGTAGTGTCCCTGTGGACACATACATGGTACTGCCATGCACACGTTATGTCCTAAGACACTGTCCCAATGTCACCTTCCGATCTCCCTAGCTGTTATGTCCCGCCAACCTGTTTGGTATTTGTCTCCACACCAGCCCACTGAATTCACTGCTAGCCTGTTGTCGGACATTGTGTACCTTGACCGTCACACTGCCGCATCTATCGCACTACACATGGGTGGCACTGCATTACACGTTTGGGACTGCATTCGTACACCCATGACTGGACCATTCTGTATGGCACTGGGGCACATCCTCACAAACGTGCTTCACGCACTCATTGATGACCTCCATGCCTTTACTGGCACCCTTGTTGGGCTTCTGTGTGCCACAGCATGCCACATACACATGCTGGCCACCTGTCATACCATTGCATGGGTGGTTGGTGTGGTACAGAGGGCAACAGATCAGACATTGTCCTCACATTGCCCTTCAGCACCATTCCACGTTCGGGTATTGGCAATGTACACATCCACCTGCACATCATACCCTGTGTCTCAGGATGTTAGGCTATATGACTCCTGGACAGGGCACACAGTCGTGCAAGCATATCATGCTACCTACTACATGTCAGGTACATATGGCATTACACAGTCCTCAGTCATGGGGCCCCTCATGTTCACTATTTGCTTACATACACAACATGCTGTCACAGAGTACTGTCCATGCCTAGATATCCCACATCTACATACCTGGCACCATTATAGCTCCACCAGCTCATACTGATAACAACCGTACGGGTGTCGGTGTGGCAGATACATCATGTGGGTGTAATGGCATCAGGATAGCAACATTCATCCAGTGAGTATCACATGGATACTGTCCCCGTACATGCATATCAAATTGTACATGGTTGCTGTACACACAAATGCCCCACATGGTGCTGTGGTTACCGTATTCCACTGTGGCATGGGTACACCTCTGCAGGGCCACACCTATCTGTACTGTGTGTGATGCTGGTACATAGGTAGCCATTGTACCTGTGGCATACACACATCTACACACGGGCAAGGTTACAATACCACATTCGTGGTGTACCTTCCACAACGGCTATGACTTTACATGGCACAGCATTGTCATGCCATGATGTGTACCAGGCTCAGACAGTTTACATATGCTGCTGACAGACGGAAAACACATCTGTACACATCTGCATACCACATACACAGGGGTGTCTTCTGCTCTGACATGGACCATGTCCTCCGCATTACTGATGCATGTAGTACTCATACATGGCAATTGCAGTGGGCAGTGTGAACGGACCACTCATGGATATGTGCACACATGACACATTGCATGGGCTGGGCTTCTGTGTTACCTCTGCAGACACAACACACACCATGCTGTGGAACATAGGTCCTGTGCACATCCCACAGGGACACACAGTGGCACTGTTCATGTGATAGCTCCCTTGCTGTTTGAGTGACACGTAGTCATGGTACTACCACAGCAGCAGTACTGTGTAGACATGCAGTTGACACCCACCTCTGCTGTTCACTGGACACTACCATGGGGAGGTGACACTACTGTGTACACTGCACATGTGTTTACACGTGGACCTGCCGGACTTCATTGTTGCCCACATTGCACCTGCTACAGATCGTTTGGCCATGGTTACTTGGTGTTCCTTCCATTTCGGATGGCTATTATGCTACTACTCTGTCCCATATGTACAGGCCATACGTATCGTGTTATTGTACATACCAATAGGCAATAACTCCATTATGCATGATATGCCTGTGATACTGTGTATGATGTCTGTCATATCCACCATGACAGCTTTACATTACACATAGTTGACATAGTATCCCCTACTGCAAGGCATACGTGCACGTCGGGCGCACATTATGTATGACATCGACGGTATATGCCCATACACATGTGTGCTGTGACAGTATACATACATGTCCTATCCCCTGCTATGGCACTTCCTTGTTGGACATCCACTGCCAGCATCGGCGTGTGGTGTGGCATTGTTCTCTGTTATGCCCCCCTGTGGCAGCCCTTGTGTTATCCCGGCTGTGTACATGATGTCCCACTGCTGTGCACATGGTGTCCACAGTCGTTGGTATGCTCAGCAGGATAGCACTACATAACCACCTTTCACCACTCTCTGCATTATGGACAAGTATCATTACTTACAAACACCATTCACATACAGTACAGCTTCGTCATACACATCATGCGTTTCACACCCGTACATATCGTGGGTTCTACATACCTTGTCTGTGTTTCCTTCCGTTTTTCATTGCTTGTATCGCTATTCCGATGTCTTACTCTATCCGTTTTGGAGTACTAGTTCGGTATGAGCATACGGTTTGAATATCCTGGGAGTCATCCTTATATCCGTCGATACCTGCAACATGTGGGTTCATCACACCAATAGCTGTTCCTCATTGTGTACTTGTGCGCATATCACCTGTGCATCTACTCCATTCGTACATTACGCGTCGTAACTAGGGTATGGTTGCATTCCTCACCTGGGCGTTGGCTATTTGCCCTACCTCCGTGGAGATGGTCTGTATTGTGTTATGTTATGTGTAACTGCAGCCGCTATGTGTGGCGACAGGTACATTTCGCAGTGGTGTTAGCCATGGATTGTGTGTGTTGGGTATGGTATTATGTTCGACATGTGGGTGTCCCTGTCCTGACGGCGTCTGTTGATGGCGTTTTGCATTTGGATGTGTAACATAGCTGTTGTATTCCTTTAAACAATGGATGCAAGTATGCATCCGCTGTTGATAGTGTTTCCCACGCGAGATGTTGCGGTTATGCAGCTGACATTGACTGCCTGTATGTTTGTGCTGCTATTACGGCTTGTATCCCTTTGATATGTGCGATGGGGAATATCGGAGGTTGTAGGTGACGGATACGTATTGTGGGCCTTGCATCTCTACATACACGGTATGCTTGTCTGTGTGCTCCATCCCTGCCTGGGGAGTTGACAGTTACTTGTCTGTTGTTCTGGGAGTGTAGGTAGTGTTGTTGTCATGTGGTGTTGGTATCGCCTGCGTGTGTGCTTCCTGCATGTATTCCTCCGTCACATCGGTGGTATATCTGCGGTTGTTTGTATGCGTGACTATCCCTTGTCATTCTGTCCCGGATATTTACAGTCATTGTGGTCCTGTACTTGGGATGGCCTGTTTGCCAGTGGTTGCCACCTATTCAGGTGGCGATTGCTTGTTTGACACTTGTAGAACACACAGCGGTGTTTACGGGCCAATACGTGGCCACGATCAGTACCGGGGTAGCACATGCATATTTCCGCGGTACATACCTATTGCTGTGTAACTTTGCGAAATATCATTTTGCAATTAGCATATCGGTGTCATACATACGGTCATGATTAGTACATACGTCCTTTCCATTTCATGTGGGGTATATTTCTGTGGTACATTCTGGGACATTTTCACTTTGCATCATTATACGTCGCCACACGCCTAGCCAGGGTGGGGCTCTCAGTACTACTTTGGGAGTACTGGTGTACATACGCCTGGGGTTACTATACTGTATGCCTACACATGTTATTCCACTCCGCCTCTCACATGGCACCAACATACACATTTTACAGTGGCACACACATTACACTTGCACAGCGAAACACACGGCACCCTCACCGCACACATACACATACTGCGGCAGTCACAGGGACGGTTGCACACAGTACCTGCGTGGGCCACATCACCGGCGGCAGTGTCTACCTCCCCCCTCATATCATCATAGTATTACCCGCACATGTACTATTACTGTACTGTGGCCTGGCGATCATTCCGACTTGCGGTTATGCATTTCGGTATGTTGACCTTTCCATGGGTGGCGGTTTCCTCTTCTGTTAAACCTCCCGGATGCTCAGGTTGTCTTTCACTATGTTTACTATGTACAGATATCGCGTGTTACTTCTCTGTCACCTTACATCCCTCTGATTCCCTGTCTTACCTGTTATACGTATATGTATATGTGTACATATATTTCTATGTGTGTAATTATATCTATCTACATATCTGTATATGCACATATCTACATGTCTATATGTATACACCTTGCGGCAAACGTGGCAGCATACAGCAACGCCGTCTGCTGTAGGACCCGTGTACAGTTCAGGTGTTGGCGTTCCATGCTCCGCTGGCTGTTGGGTGTGCAGTGTTTGGGTGCTGCCTATGTTGGAGTCACACATGGGGCCACCCATATGGTACACTTTATGGGTGGCCATGTTTGTGTGCCGTCCATTTCACTGTGTGTGCAGGTAGGGAGGTGTCAGTCCATGGGGCCTACGTTGTCAGAGTATGTGCTATATGTACCCTCTTTGCCAGGGCATAGGCATATTGGGTACGCCTCCATCTGCCTACTGGGGCTGGCACAGTATGTTCATGGTCCTGAACCCTCTGTGCCTGGACTGGCCTTGGCAGTTGTGGTGGGCTTTGTGGCCCTTCACCATTATGTCCCTGCAGCAGCTGCTTCTGCAGGATCATGTTATGTAGCATGGCACATACTATGAATATGTGGGCACATGTGCCTGGAGAGTACTGCAGGGCTCCACTGGATGTATCCAAGCACCAGAACCGTGATTTCAGCATCCCAAACACACGCTCTATGATTATTCTGGTTTGTGCGTGTGCCTCATTATGGCGTTCTTGCATGTGTGTGTGTGCATTTCTGATGGGAGTCATCATCCATGGCTCCAGTGCATAGCCAGCATCCCCCACAAGGTAGCCTTGTGGGATGTCCCCCCTGGCGAATACCTGGTACAGCTGTGAGGCATGCCAGATATGGGAGTCGTGGTAGCTTCCAGGGCTGCCAGCACACACATCCATGATAATGCCCTGCGCATTGCACACGACCTGGCAATTGATGGAGGGGTATGCCTTGCGGTTTATGTAGTGTCTACTCTGCTCCCCAGGTGGTGACTTGATTTGTATGTGCGTACAGTCTATCACACTCAGTACCTCCGGGTATTGTGCCACACGGTGGAAGTGGCACATATTGCTAGCCAACTCCTCCTGAGATCTGGGGAAGTATATATGCTCATTGGCATGTGGTAACATGGCATCCAGAAACTGGTGTAGTACCCTGGATGCTGATGCCTGTGAGATGCCCATTATATCCCCAGTTGGCCTTTGAAAGGTACCTGTGGCCAGTATTCGCAAGCTTACACATACCTTTGTGTCCACTGGGATGGGCTCCCCTCTGTTGTTTCTTGTTCTCAGGCATGGCCGGCACAGCTCCACTATTTGCTGTAAAGTGTCCCTATCCACCCTGTAACGCTCTACTATCTCCAGGTCTTGTAGCCCCTGGTAGGTTACCCTTGGTCTGAACACTCTCCTTCTCCTCTGAGGCCTACGGTAGTTGTCGGCACCCTCCTCCACAACTCCGTCTGTCTCTAACACATGCTGATGGATCACGGCCACGGCGGCACCCAACATGTACATTTTAAAAGTTCCCCGTGTGTTTACACCTCTGGTGCGGCGTTTGGGAATACACGGCTGTGTGTTGTGTGCATTCACACTTTATACTGTTGTGCTGTACACCCGGTGATGTCATAGGGTGTGTCTGTGCGGTCGTATCTGGGGATTATCTTCCGTGTTTTTCTGTTGGCACTGCAACGCTGTTGCCTTTGGTGTTGCATTACTCTTGCCTGCAATGGATTAGCTTTCGACCTTACCTTACTGTTTCTGCACGTTGCACCTACTATTTCCTGGCATGCATCCTGCAGAGCCCTGTCATTTGTAGTTTCTGGGACATGGCATATCGTGCGTTTGTGTGCCGCCGCCGTTATGCTGCCTGTCTAATTGGCTCTGCTGTGTCAGGTCTTCACTCTTTGCAATCTGCTACCTCCCATACTTTCTTTGCATTCATATGCCTCCCCTATCCCGTTTTGCAGGTTTCTGCATGCAGAGTTGTCAGCTGCCACCGATTGGCCTTCGTGGGTTGATTACTGTTGATTGCTCATTACTACTCCAATTACACTGCTTCCGCATTTCCTCATATTCTCAACATCACCTTCCTGTATCCGATGTTGTTTGCGGGGTGAGCATCACATGACTGGGTTAAGGGAACGTAGTCATCCTCGTGCACATACACCTCTGCGCGCATTGTGTGCTCTCAGCTCAACTATTTCCCCACACGCCGGTCCTGCAGCTGTGATGTGCAATGTACAGCCCAGGTTTGCTAGGCTCCAATGTGCTTCCTCCTACAGTGGCACACCCCTCTGCAGGTGACATGTATTCCCTCTGAGCCACTCCTCGGTGTATTACCACTGCGCCATTTGGTACAGCCTTATGCTGGCGGGGGTTTTGCGATTCAGTATTATCTGCCTCATTTGCATGGCATTGACTACTAATTCATAGTTACCGCGCCAAACACTGCCGCGACTCCTTGGCAACCCTTGCACCGTGGATGTGGCTTTCCATGCATACCATGGTGTATTGTGGCTGTGAAGCTGATGTGTAATACACTGCTCTTTTATGACATTGTCATATTATTTCATTGTTTAGCACCTTCCGCAGACATGTCCTGGGGTTCTGCTGTGAGTTTCTGTGGACATACCATTTATGTTATTATTTACATGTTGTGCATGTTTTCTTTTGACATTCTCTGTGTCTTTCACCATTGGCATATGGCAACAGTGTGATACCTGACGTTGACAGCCTTCCGTTACTCCTATGTTATGTTTTGGTAAATGAAAAACGTTTTTTTTGGTTTACATTGCCGTGCCCTTATGCTACGCCTGCGCCACTTTGTGGATCGCTATATGCCTTCATTTGCATGGTGCAACACCGCACATGGGGTGTTTAGCATACCTACGCCGGAGGCGGCGCAGATCTGGCGCACGCCGGTAGTGCACGTGGGATTGGATCGTACCTGAATCGCTCGGCGGCCATATTTGGCATTGTAACGCCTACGCTATGCGTCCGCCTGGTGCAACATTCATGAATCCCGGGGCTTGTCTTAGCTGCTTTACAGTTTTCTCTATTCGATATTTCAATGATGGTATTTGCTCTTTTCCCTCGCTACCCTATGTTCCTGTGGTAGAATTTTATCAGTTATTAATTTAGCAACACAGTAATATATTCTGTTTACTTCTGTTATATCACATGAATCTCTATGGACAGTCCTAATTACTGTGTTCATTTGTTTTATCACTCTTCTGACCTTTAGGGTCTTATTAACCTTCTTCAGTCTATTTCTCTCATTGATCTTGATATATCTGTCCTTGTCTATTAAATCAAGCAACTCTTCTCAACTCCTTTTCTTCCATACTGTGGGCACATCCCTTGTTTTCCATTTCCTATGGACATTCTATTGAAAGTTCTATAGCAACATTCTGTGGCACATTCTCTCCAATTTCATCCTGTGTCATCTGTTGTTCTGTCATATGGTAACTCACTGGTGTTTCACTCCTCCACACTGACTGCATCAGAGTTTCCACAGTTTCCTGTTCCTTTCCTTGCTGTCTAGCTTCAAATGAATGTATATACTGGTTTCCTGTGGAAGGCTCCAAAATATCTTGATATGGCACCTGACTAATTGCTTCCTGTTCCAATGGTTTTCCCTTAATTTGGATATCCATTGCTCTATCCTGTTGTGGTGCTTTCAATACTCGATTTACTACACTGAATCTTTCTCTTTGCAGCTGTTTCTATTTCTTTAACTTCTCCATTACTAATTTATTTTTCTACTTTTCCTCTTAGTCTTCTTATTTTTTGTATGTCTGAGTTTTCCATATCTGGATTCCTTTCGCTATATTTTTCTTCAAATATCTCTGGTGCTGCTCTTTTTGTACTGGTTAGTTTTGCTTTCTCCATTGCATAAATATTACACCATATTAATTCTCTTTTCCTTTCCCTGTCCATATTTCTTCTTCACGTCTCCTGATCTTCTTGTTTTTACTTATTCTGGAGACTCACTCCATCATGCTGTGATGTAATCTATGTTAGACCTTCTACATTAAATCCTTCACTTTGCAGGCACTCCATAACTTCAGCTTCTATTTCTTTAACTTCTGCTTTACTAATAGTCTTTTCTACATTATAGGTTTGTGCTCTTAATCTTTTTGTTGTGAAATTTTCCATATCAGGATGCCTTTGCCTGTATTTCTCTTTGAATATCTTTGAGACTGCCTTCTCTATATTAGTTAACCTGGCTTTCTCCTTTGCATAAATACTGCACCATATCAAATCTCTCCATTTCCCATGTCCACATTTCTTTTTTATATTTTTCAAATCTCTAGGTTTTGTTGTTTATATTTTCTCACTTTCTCAGATGCTTGTTTTTCCAAACAGATCAAAATTTCTTGATCTATATACTATTTTTCAAAAATCTGTTGTATTAATGAAAGCAAATTTTTATTTGAAGCTTGTGACAGATTTTCCTGTGGAAGTATTTTTCTTTCCTCTAATTTCTCTCTTAATTGTTTTGTATATCATTTCTGGAATTCTGGGCTTTTTGCATAATAGTAACAATACATAATTTCTGACCAGTATGCATATTCTGATGATGTGCCAGCTGACTCTTTTGTAGAAAACTCTTGTCACACAAGGTTCATTTATATGGTTTTTGCCTTTTTAATTTCTCCATGTCTTTTGGGTTTCTAAGACCATGGTGAGAATGGACCCAATTCCTAAGTCAAAGTATGATAAAGTTCATGAAATTAGTATTGTTTCAATCTTTGATGTTAACCCCTAATGTGCCCAGTATTGACTTCTTCTGCAACTCAGATGGAGTTACATATATGTAACATATCGAAGTACAATTGTAAATTCTCTTTTCTTAGATCCATTTCTCCTACTACAATAGAACTGTCTGGATATCCTTCTTCCATGATGTCTTTGTTTATGTCTGCAAATCCTGGTAGCTTAAGACTCTGTATGCAAGACACTGCGGTCACTGGATGTAGCAATTTCAGTGATCAATTTTGTCTTCTTTTCGTGGACTCCTATATCTGTTTTTCTCACATCTATTTTTTAACTGTTGGCAGTGGGTAATCCCATGTGATATAAACTTTAATATTTTCCATATTTCTTTATGGCTCATGTTTCCAATGTTTTTCAGCTATATCAGTATTACAATGTTTGCACACTCCACAATGCAACAGTCTTCCCACATTATTATGCCTTTCAGTTTACAATCCGTCTGCCATTAGTATATCACAACTAGCAACAATATGTGTGACTGTTTCCAACTCCATTTTACAAAGCCTACATCTATCTGTTTCTCTTACATGTTCAATGGACTTGGTTAACCATGTGTATGTAGTTGACTGTCTTGGGCTGCCATCTTTTGGTTTAAATTTATAGGTTCAAAAGGTAGGTACTAGGCTATCGGCCCAAGGGCCTAAGTAAGCCTAGGCAACAAGGTTCCCTGGTTTATACCACCCAAGAAAGTTAATTTCCTGTGCCCCTGTTGAGTAGAGCCACAGAAGTGATCCCTGGGGTGTATTTCCTATTTCCCATCCATTCATCAAGATTTTTATTGAAGAGTGCTAATGGTGAACTTTGCTTGACATAGATGGGTAGCTTGTTCCAGAGTATGGGAAGTCTCTGGGACAGGAATCTATCCCTCCAGCATGTCCTGTTTATTGTGGTGACAACATTTAGGTCCCTAGAGCATGTAGCTCAGAGGGATTGGGATTTCTTTAGGTGTAGCAAGTCCAACAGCTCTGGGTTTGACATAGCTTTATATGTTAGGCAGAGATCTCCTTGGAGTAGGTGATATGCTACAGAGTAAAGCTGGAGGTTTTTGAGATGGTCAGTGTAGGGCATCTGTTTGAGGCTAGTAATCCTCTTTGTGAGGTACTTCTGTGCCCTTTCCAGCTGCTGCAGATGTCTTATGAGGTACATTCCAAAAGGGGCGTTGTACTCTATAATGGGTCTCATGAGTGCCGAGTAGAGGGAACAATGACCTCTTTTTTCCTGGAGGAGAACCCTTTTGTGATGAGGTGTGCCACATAGGATTTCCTGACTACTGTGGCGATGTGATTATCAAAGGACAGACTACTGTCCACCTGGGTCCGAAGGTCTTCTATCACACATTCAGCATTTAGTAGACTACCGCCTATGATGTAGTTCATGGGTACATAATTTTTACCAAAGGGGATGACGATGCACTTTTTGGCATTGAGCTTGAGGCCATGGCTCTGACACCAGGCATCTGTCTCAGTGAAGCCCTTCTGTAGGATGTCGACATAATTTGTGGACTTGACTATGGCTCCTAGTTTGCAGTCATCTGCGAACTTTGTTAGCCAGAGGCCTTCTGTGTTAGCCTGTACTTCAGAGTAGATACCAAACAGGAGAGGTCCCAGGACTGAACCCTGTGGTACATCACTTGTCATTGGTTTGAAGTCAGATTTAGAGTCTGCAGCTTTTACAGTGTGGGTTCTGTCAGTGAGCCACATCTTGTGACATAGAGCTTTATACCTAGTTTAGTGAGTTTAGCTATAATTCCAGAATGGGGGATGGTGTCAAAAGTCTTGGCGAAGTCAAGATAGGCTGTGTGAACCATCTTACCCTCATCTACGGCTTTGGTGACTATCTCAAAGAAGTTGATCAGGTTCCGAAGGTGGTAATCTGCCTTTCAGAAACCTGAACTGGGTGGGGTCTGGAGTTTGGAGGTTACCAATGTCTGTTTATGAGTTCCATGATGATATGTTCCATGGCTTTGCAGACCGGGCTCTTCAGGCTAATAGTGTGATAGTTCCCAGGATCAGTGGTGGCTCCCTCTTTGTGGAGTGGGATAACTGTTGCTGTGCACCATTCAGTGGGTACAAAGCCTGACGTGAGACTATGATTGAACATGATGGTCATGTAAAATGCAGCCTGGGAAGTTGTCTAGTCCCATAGATGCTGTGTTTTTGGTTTTAGAGAGTGCAGCTTTTATCTGCATATATGTGACTACAGGGACTCTGCATTCATCTTGTATAGATATGGGCCCTTTAGGGGGTGAGAGAGGGTAAAGTTAGCACTGAACCTATCTGCCAGGATGTCGACAATACCAGTTGGTTCTGTAATTTTCATGCCATTGTGCTGTTACTCAGAGCAGATCTGTGTGTTGCCATTGACATAGCTATAGAATGCTTTGTGGTTGCACTTAGAATAACTGCTGTTTTTGTTTTCATGGCTAGCTTTGAAGGATCTTATAAGGGATGTCAGCTTCTTACTGAGGCTGACCGTGGAGCTCCTCCACTCATGGGATTTTACTCTCATTTGCAACAGGTTCTTCCTTCTGTTGTGGAGTTTGTTCATGGCAGGGGACCACCAGATTGGCTTCCTTTTCTTGGAGGATAGCATCTTGGTTCTGTTTGGGATAGGACAATCCATGCACTGGTATAAGTGCTTATAATGTGCATTTGCGTAGGGTTCAGCAGTTGCAACTGTATTTCCCATCTGCATGGATTTCATGACGTTCGCCACTTCTGTCTTAAGATGCATGAAGTTGGATTTGGAGAAATTTGCTACCGTGGTTTCCTTAATGGTGGGTTGGGGTGGGATGCGGACATCTAGGGTGATTAGCTTACGGTCGGATCTGACAAACAAGGAGTTGACTTCAGGTGTGGAATACTGATCACTCATGTTGGTAATGACTAGGTCTAGGATATTGTTGCCCTGGTGGGAGTGTAGATAAGTTGATCCAGGGCATTGGAATTTATGAATTCCAGAAAGCGTTGAGCGAAGGAGTTGGTACATGAATAGTTTTCCCAGTTAATGGTGGGGTAGTAGAAATCGCCCATTATTAGGGTGTTTAGTTGAACCCTAATATTTTCCAGTATATCAAGAAAAGAGGAGTGGGAATCCTGGGGCATGGTGGGGGATCTGTAGCCAGCTACAATTTGGATTGCAGTTTTGCCCAGTGTTAGTTGCACTTGGATAACCTCGGATGCATTATGCTGTGCAGCCAGCCTGGAGGTTTGGATGACCATAATGAACATGGACACACCTCCGCCTTTGGTGTTCTGGTCCAGGTTAGATGGCCAAAAAGTGTGGTATGAGTTGTAGCCTAGTAACGCAAGGGTGCTGTCTAAAGCCTTGAACCAGGTCCCACTCACTGCACAGATATCGATGTTCTCCATTTTAAGGAGTGCCTCGAGTGAGTGCTTTTTGAGATTTAGACTTCTAGCATTGAGTAGCATTACCCTCAGGTTTTGCTTGACTTCCTGTTACGGTGGTGAATTTGTCATTTGAACCTTGCCTAAAAAAGGCACTTTAGGGGTGGCAAGAGCCTTAGCCAGTATCCGGAATCCCAGGAGCGACAGATGCAGACCATCTCTGGCAAAGTATCATGGTCTATCATCCATGTCTTCCCAGGCAGACAATTATTGGATCCCCTTAGAATGACACCAGAAGCTTAGCCAATTGTTGAAGTCAATCATTTTGTCCTTGTACTGCGATATCATTCTTTGCAATGGCAGGATGCTACTCAGGGCTAGGTCATACCTGCCTGGCTACAAAAACGGAGAGCTCGTCTAGGTCTCTTTTCATGTAGTCCAGGGAGGTACATCTCATGTCGTTCACACCAACATGGACAATGACGGTCATATTTGTACTTGTTGTGGAGTGACCTGAGTATGTGGGTTATGTGGCGGATTCTGGCACCCGACAGGCAGCTGACAGTAACCTTCTCCTTGTTTAGCCTGGTGAGTGGGACGTCAGTGTGCCTGACTATAGAGTCACCTATGACTAGTGCATTGGGTACGTTGTTTGCCTTATGGGCTGTGGTTTATTGGCACACCGAGTCTGTGAGCTATGTGTCATTTGGGTTGTGTTTGGAGTTGCTTGCGTTTCTGCTTTGGAGGACTCCGTTACTTGAGCAGATTATTACTGAGAGCCTATGTTTTTTTGCTTCTATGTGTGGGTTTTGATGGTGTAGGTTTAGTGGGACTATGTGATGAGTGTGGTGTGGTACAAGTGTTTACCTTCTCTTCTTGACTGCCAAGTTCAGTCTTGGTTGGAGAGAGCTTTACCACCAGTTTGGGTTAGATAAGTACACCTCTCACAGGTTGTAGTGTAGGGTGGTAGGAGGGGAGGGTTGTCTGTGTACATGAGGCAATTGCTACATTGCCCCAAGATGCCCAGATTCATCAGATAGACAGGAGAGAACAATGGGAGCTTACCCTTGGACATGCGTAAAAAAAAAAAAAAAACTATTTTCCTCTAGACAAGTGAGGAAAGTGAGTACAAGAGTGTTTTTCTCTAAGCAAGTGAGGAAAGTAAGTACAATAACCGTTTTCCTCTAGGTAAAGAGGAAGTACAACTGGTGTTTATTGAAAGTAATCAAATCAGAAAATGCAGAACCTGCACATTATATCATACAAAATCAAGATTGCAAGAAATTACAAAATGCAAAATAATACAATTTAAGCTAAAACAACGAGGTTAACCAAAATTGGAATAAATGGTGGATAAACTTAAGGTGTCCAAGAGTTTTGGGACAGACATGCAGTCAAAAGTCGGATCCAGAGTGCCACTGAAAAAGGCTTGCCAGTCCTCGCCCCAACACATTGACTGCACCACAAGAGATGCATGACTGAGACAAGTAAAAAAATCCATGTGCCTAATTGCATCTGTCCAAAGCCGGCCATAATTACCATAGAGGCATTTGTCATCCATGAGGGGAAATAGCAATGCAGTGGAAAAATTATGCTTAAGGTAGTCCAGAAATGGTTGAACTCTGACATGTGACAAAAACATGTTCACTGTCCTCAATGCCATTGCAATCTGCCCTGAAACAATGTCTTTCTGCAACTGGTCGAAGAAAACAACAACCTTTGATGGGGAGTCTGTTAATTGAGCACTGCCAAAGGAAGTCTCTCCATTAAGGATAGCAGCGATAATGAAGTCTGCGTTGTCGTAGGCTGTGGGTATTAAGCCAGTCATAGTCTGCATAAGCATCAATGATATAATAGCTGTGTAGTAACTGTCCATACCATTCCTTGCTCGTGTGTGAAAGAACTTCCTGTGTAGTGCGATTGTGTCAGAGAAAAATGTGAATATCTATAGTAATTTGTACCTTATTTAGTGCTTATAACAAGTTTTGAACAAGTGCTGAGCATGAATAAGTAAATTTAAGTGATAAAACTAAGAATCTGTACCTGGATCGTGTGGGAGATAGGTTATATATTGCTTACCACTCCCACAGATAACTTAGAATGCTTCCCTCCAACACAGAAAGGCTTTGGGGGCTCAGAAGCTTACAAACAGTCCTGGATACAGCAAATCTGTATCTGGACTAGACTAGTTACAGGAAAGGTGGGAAGCAAGTGCAAACATGGGCTTTTAAACCAGAAGGTTGAAAGAGATGGAAAAACTGTCCAAACAGCAAATAAACTACAATTTCTGGGCTAGAAACCATTCTTGTGGTAGATAGGCTACCTAGTGCTTACCACTCCCACTGATAAGCTAGAAGGCTTCCCTCCAACACAGAAAGGCTTGGGGGGCACAGAAGTTTACAAACCATCCTGGTTACAGCAAATCTGTATCTGGACTAGACTAGTTACAGGAAAGGCAGGAAACAAGCTAAGACATATTTTTTTTTGTAAAGTGGAAAGGGAGAAAGGAGAAACAGAAAATAATTCAAAATTAAGGACTCAAGTGGCTTGCCTTTCACAAAAGTTCTCTCTGTATTAGGTAGAATGAGCTAGTGACACTTCACTGGAATAGAGCTGGGACAGAGCTGAACAGATGGGACTGGTAGGAGTGTCTGAATTAAAAATATGATCTCACTGTACTCGGTAGAGTGAGCAAATGAGATAGACCCGGGAGGAGTGTTCAAACACAAATTTACAGGAGGGGCGGGCAATTCCAAAGCCACCAAGATTAATACCAGAACAAGAACAGGGAGGGAGGATGGGAAATTAACTGCAGAGAGAGAGCGAGAGAGACCACAGTATTCTATGAAACAATTAAATAGAAAAATAAATAACTAGATAGAGACACAGACCACAGTATTCAATGAAACAAATAAAATGCAGTACAATCTTTAACACTGCGAGTTTGTACTTAACTCAGCTAATAATGCAGTTGATTGTAGGTATGTAGCAGAAGCCAAGCAACTCAGATATTAAGCAGTAATAAATTGAAAGATATGTGACTAACATGTATAAATACAGAGAAACCCTCTAGGCTAAGAGTTTAACACTGAATATCAATGAAGTGAAACACAATAGCTCCCACTAATTGCAGAGAGAGGGAGAGACCACAGTATTCTATGAAACAATTAAATAGAAAAATAAATAACACCAATTCACCTCTCCTTAACCATTCCTGCATTCAGTCCTGATCGATATGAAGTTGTTCCAAGAGCTTTCTACACTTGCAACCATATTTATGCATTTTCCACATTTCTATTTTTTTTTTTTTTTTTTTTTTTTTGGCAAATTCAGTTGCTGTTTGATTTTTAAGTACTTCTGGTTTGATTTCCATTCCTGCTTGACACCAATATGCTTCTGCCAAACTAAGCAGGGTAATCACCATGGACTTATTCCCCTTGTGTTTTTAAGACTTTCACTATGTTTGGGTCTTGTAACGTTAGCAGATGTGTATGTAATCCTATGGCTGCAGATATATACATGTAATCAATTTTAAGGAAGACCATACTTCCTGTCAGAACAAGGAATATAGTCTTGATACAGAATTTTTATAAATCATTTGATAAGCACGAACCATCCTTCTGGATTTCCTTTCAACTGATCCAATATCTTTTGGGGCCCATAAATCACTCCAAAACTGTAAATTAGGACAGGAAGAGCAAATTAGTTTATAGCATGGACTACATGTCAAAGCTGTTTCCAGTATTAATTTTAATCTTCAAAAGTATTCCTTTAAATTCATATTTGTTCATGTCTTACTGTTGATCCTTCATCAGTTCCCAAATATTTATATACTCCCTATTGCTAAAGTTCTTTTATATCACATTCTTGTCCCAGATTGATGTTCTCTTGGTGCTGCAGTTATCCTGCTTTAAAGGTTGCTTTTGCACATTTATCAAGACCAAATGACACATCATCTGAAAAAGTTCAGACCACTTGCAATTATGCTTTCGGATCCTCATTTGATGAACTGTATAGTTTTTAAATCATCCATAAAAAGAATAGGAAAAGTCTTTACACTTTGTTGTTTTCTGGGAGCCAAGTTGTAGCCATGACCTAATCTGTTATGTAGACAGCTTAATTGGTTAAGGGCAAGACAAAAGAGCAGTGGTGATAAAGAGCCACCCTGGAATATCTCCATTTGATTTTTATCCCTGAATAACAATTTGTTCTTTATCATGGCTTAACTGCAAATTGGTTTGCAACAGTTTCATGGTTCCTGTAATACAACTGATCAGTGTAGGCTGTATCTTATACATTTTAAGTACTCTTATCAATGAATGTAGGATACTGTCAAATGTTTTTTGTAGTCTAGCCATGCAATACATGGATTCTTCCCCCTTCTACAGTTCTCTGTTAAGACTTTAACATCAAATGACTCTTTGCTCCATATGACTTTCTCTTGTTAAACTTTTGTTCTATTGCCATGATGGAGTTTTCTTTCTAAGTGACTATAAACTATGTAGGCATCAATTCCGGTGTATAGTTTATACGTATTTAGACAACACAGTATTAGTCTATGTTTTTAGCATAGCTTGCAGGTTCAGTCTTAAGTAGGAGTATTGATTTTCCTGTTAACCAGGTTGACATCTGTTCAGGGTGCACATATAAATAGTTCTTACTCATTGCTAAGTCTTCTTTTAAATATGTTAATCATTTTAGCCACAAGTTAGGTATGGCACTGCATCTGGGCCTGGAGTTTTCCAATTAGGAACTTTTCTTAACTTTGTTTCAATTTATCTGGCCCTTACCTCATCACATTTCAAATCCTATATATTTGAACTTCTTATTCTTTATTTTACTTCTCTTATCCACTCAGCATCTTTGTTATGTTCCACAGGATCTTCATAGATATTTCTCCAAAATGAATCCATTTCTTCTTTCGTTTTTTTTTTTTTTTTTGTGGTGTTTCAATCTCTTTTGCCTTGTTTTCCAATTCTCTGTAAAATGTTTTGAGTCATCAATGCATTGCTAATTTTATACTTTCCTTTATATTTAACTGCATAACTTATAGTTTTTCACCTGTACTGGTATTTTTAGTTTATTAATGCGATAGTGCACAATAGATCCTGATTTTCTGGTAAGACTTTATCTTTTATTAATTTAACTGTACAGTAATATATTCCACTTACTTCTGGTATTTCCCATGAATCTCTATGAACAGTCCTCATTACTATGTTCATTTGTTCTATCAAACTTCTAACTTTTGGGGTTTCACTGACTTTCTGAAGTCTATTGATCTTAATATGTCTGTCCAGCTGTATTAAATCAAACAACTCTTCTCTTAGATAATTTTCTTCTAAACTGAGGATACATTCTTTGTTCTCCATTTCCTGCAGACATTTTACAGAAAGTTCCAGATTATCTTCTTGTGCCACATTGTCTTCAGTTTCATCCTGTGTCATTTATTGCTCTTTCATATGGAAACATAAAGGCCTATCACACCACAACATTGACTGTCAGAATTGCCACCGTTTCCTGTTCCTTTCTTTGCTGTGCAACTCCAACTGAATTTTTGTACTGGTTTCCTGTGGAGAGCTCCAAAATATCTTCATATGGCAACTGGTCAGGTATTTTCCACTCCACTGGTTTCTTATTAATTTGGAGATCCATTGCTCTATCCTGCTGTGATGTTATCAGAATTAGATTTTCTACACTAAATCCTTCACTTCACAGGTAACCCACTACCCTCAGTTTCTATTTATTTAACTTCTCCATTACTAATCCTCTTTTCTACATTTTTTCTTAGTTTTCTCATTTTTTTGTATTGCAACATTTTCCATATCTGGATACCTTTGCATGTATTTCTCTTCAAATATCTTTGGTGATGCTCTTTTTGTATTGATTAGTTTTGCTTTATCCTTTGCATTAATACTGCACCATATTAAATCTTTTATTTTCTTTCTCATGCCCATATTTCTTCTTCATATGTCCCCTGCTCCTCCTGTTTCTCCTTACCTGGGGACTCATTGTTCTATCATGCTGTGGCCAGATTTAATACCTGTATGCATGTTTTGATGAAGTACAAGTTGACACTTTTGCACAATGCTGTTGTCACACATGGTGCATTTTTATTGCTTCTGTGCAGCATGGAGCCTCCAATGAGTCAGCATGCTGGTTTTGGATGCAAAACTCTTGTCACTCATGGTGCATTTAAATGGTTTCTGCCTTTTTTTAATTTTTCCAAGTCTTTTGGGTTTCTAATACAATGACGGGAATGGACCCCATTTCTAAGTCAAAGTTCGATTAAAGTTCATGAAATTAGTATTGTTTCACTCTTTGATGTTAGCCAAAAGTGCTCTTCACAGCACCTGCAATATGTCCAGTAATGACTCCTGCAATTCGTAAGGTGTTACATGAATTGGTAACATATCTAAATACAACTGTAAATTCTTTTTTGTAAGACCATTATTCTTTTTTAAATGAACCAACTCTTCTCTTAACTCCTTTTTTTCCATACTGAGGGCATATCCCTTGTTTTCCATTTCCTGTGGGCATTCTATAGAAAGTTCTATAGCATCTTCCTGTGACACATTCTCTATAATTTCATTCTGTGTCATCCGTTGATCTGTCATATGAAAACTCAATGGCCTATCACTCCTCAACACTGACTGCATCAGAGTTTTCACAGTCTCCTGTTCCTTCCCTTGTTGTCTAGCTTCAAGTGAACGTTTATACTGGTTTCCTGTGGAAGGCTCCAAAATATCTCGACATGGCAACTGACTAGTTGCTTCCTGCTTCACTGGTTTCCCTTTAATTTGGATATCCATTGCTCTATCCTGTTGTGGTGCTTCTTGCATTTGATTTTCTACACTGAATCCTTCTTTTTGCAGCTGTTCCATTACCTCAATTTCTATTTCTTTGACTTCTCCATTACTGATCTCTTTTCTACTTTTCCTCTTAGTCTTCATATTTTTTGTACTGTAAAGTTTTCCATATCTAGATTCCTTTGCCTACATTTTTCTTCAAATATCTTTGGTGCTGCTCTTTTTGTATTAGTTTTACTTTCTCCTTTGCATAAATATTACATTATATTAATTCTCTTTTCCTTTCCCCTGTCGATATTTCTTCTTCACATGTCTCCTGATCTTCTTGCTTTTTCTTATTCTGAGGACTCGCTCCATCCTGCTGTGATGTAATCTGTTTTAGACACTCTACATTAAATCCTTCTCTTCACAGGCACTCCATAACTTCCAACTTATATTTCTTTAACGTCTGCTTTACTAATTGTCTTTTCTACATTAAATATTTGTGATTTTAGTCTTTTTGTTGTGAAAGTTTCCATATGTGGATGCCTTTACCTGTATTTTTCTTCAAATATCTTTGAGACTGCCTTCTCCATATTGGTTAACTTGGCTTTCTCCTTTGCATAAATATTGCACCATATCAAATCTCTCTTTCTTTCCCATGTCCATATTTTTTTTATATATTTTTCAAATAGCTCTAGGTTTTGTTGTTTTTATCTTCTCAATTCCTCAGAGGTTTCTTTTTCCAAATAGATCAAAGTTACTTGATCTATATACTGTTTTTCAAAAAATCTGTTGTATTAATGAAAGCAAATTTTTATTTCAAGCTTCTGAGAAGTATTTTTCTTTCCTCTAATTTTTCTCTTAATCATTTTGTATATCTTGTGTCTGGAAATTTTAGGCTATTTGCATAATAATAATAATACATAATGTATTTCTTATCTTCAATAGTCCACTTTGTCATCTTTATGGCTCTTCTTTGGCTAATCAATTTTGTCATTTTTGTGGACTACTTCCTTCTACAATGGGGGGGGGGCATCCTCCCCCTGAGCCTGGTCCCATTGTAGGAATGTTTCCATATTTTGAGGATTCTACACTGTCATTTTTTACAGTCCTGGCACCAGTGCGCCTACAAGGATTGGAAACTTTTTTATCCTGAGTCTTGTGCACCCAGCTGTCTTTTTTTTATTTTTGATTTACTTCTGTCTATGATATATGCTCTATAAATATGGGACTTAGACTCTTGCACGAATGCACTTTCCACCGAATCGCTAATGCGCAGACACACTTACGTGAAAATAATTTTCATCGAAGCAGCATTTTTGCGTGCGTATGCCTTTTGTGCCAATCGTACTATGGTGTGGATAAGGGAGAATTCCCTTTCCCCACTGTAGTGCAATCTCGGAGTTGTTGTTTGTCTTTCGGCTTTTTCCCGGTAAGGGGTCGCCACAGCAGAACTCGGGTCCGCTAATGATTGGCAGTTGATTTTTTATGAAATGCCGAGTTGCCAGCTCGACGCCCAACCTTCAACAAAGGCATGCCCATTTATGCATGCATGTCTTTCGAACGCTACCCAACCACGGGGAGGACATGCAGACACCACACAGAAGGCACTCCCAAGCCAAGCCGAGAATCGAACGGGAGAACCTCTTCCTGTAAGGTAACAGCGCTACCGCCGTACCACCGCAGCATCTCGGAGTGAGAATATTAAAGTAGAGTGGGTGTGGGGGGTGGAGGGGGGCTTGCCCCCTGCATTAAAGTAGATCTAATGTTTTTTTTTGTAACATACTTTAACGAAAGTGCTTTTTCAGTGAAAGTGCTTTCATTAAAGTGTGTTCGGTGATAGTGGATTTGGACTGTTGAACTTTCGTTCAACAGTCCTAGATCCATAAATAAAGTCTATATATCAGTGGCGCCTTGGTGAGATTTTGTGAAAATTGGTCCACTTCATGAAAGTATTCACCAAGACTTGAGGATAAATTCAATTTCAGCACTACTACTCTCCTTTGCTTGCTGACTTTTCATCTCTGCATCCGGACCCCTTTTGCTGATTTTAATTTCTCCAAGTCATTTGGATTTGTTGTGAAATTTTCCATATCTGAATGCCTCTGCCTGTATTTTTCCTTGAATATCTTTGACACTGCCTTCTCCATATTAGTTAACTTGGCTTTCTCCTTTGCATAAATATTATACCATATGAAATCTCTTCTGCCCACTGTGACAATACTGATGTCTCACCAAGCACATCTTCTGTGCAAAACTTTGCCACATATGGTGCATTTATATGGCTTCTTCCCACTATGGTTATAGTGGTGCATCAGCAAGTAATGCTTGTTTACAAAACTCTTGTCACACATGGTACATTTATATGGTTTCTACCGTTTTTAATTTCTCCAAGTCTTTTGGGATTCTAATATCATGACGAGAATGGACCCCGTTCCTAAGTCAAAGTACGATTAAAGTTCATGAAATTAGTACTGTTTCACGCTTTGATGTCAGCCAAAAGTACTCTTTGCAGCACTCTTAATGTGCTCAGTAATGACTCCTTCTACAATTTGTACGGTGTTAAATGAATTGGTAAAATATCTAAATACGATTGTAAAATCTTTTTTGCGAGACCAGTTGCTCCTACTAATACTGGAACTGTCTGGGTATCTTTCTTCCACATGGCTCTTATTTCTGCCTGCAGATCAAGGTATTTTATGACTTTGTGTCTCTCTGTACACAAGACACTGTAATCACTAGGTGTGGTGATTTCAATGATCAATGCTACTTTTGACTTCTTTTCTTGGACCACTATATCTAGTTTTCTAGCATCTATCTTTTGAACTGTTGGTTTTGGGTAATCCCATGTGATATAACCGTCAGCATTTTCTATGATTCTTTGTGGCTTATTTTTCCAGTGTTTTTCAGCCACTTTGATGCCATAATGTTTGCACAATCTCCAGTGCAACAATCTCGCCACATTATTATGCCTTTCAGTATACAGTCCCTCTGCCATTAGTGTGGCCCAACCAGCAACAAGGTGTGTGACCGTTTCCATTTCGGTTTTACAAAACCTAGATATGTCTTTCTCTCACATGTTCCATGGACTCTGTAAACCAGCGTGTAGGTAGTCCACTGTCTTGGGCTGTCAATATTAACCTTTCATTTCTTGATGTGAATTCACCTCTCCTTAACCATTCCTGCATTTGTTCTTGATCAACATGAGGCTCTTCCAGAAGTTTTCTATACTTGCAACTATATTTCTGTTTTTTCCACATTTCTTGCCTTCTCATCTGGTCCTTCACCTTACATTCTTTCTTTTGTTTTTTAGCACATTCAGTTGCTGCCTGTTTTTATCTACTTCTGGTTTGATTTCCATTCCTGCTTGATGTCGATATGCTTCTGCTTAGTTAAGCAGAGATGTCACCTTAGATTTATTCTAGTCATGTTTCAAAACTTTCACTACATTTGGATCTTGTGAGGTTAGTAGATATGTGTGGATTCCCCCGATTGCAGATCTATACATATAATCAATTTCAAGGAGGCCCATCCCGCCTTGGGAATGGGGAATATATAATCTTGGTATACACTGTTTATTATAAATTATTTGGTGAGCATGAAGCATCCTTCTTGTTTTAATATCCAATCTATCCAACAGTTTTTGGGGCCAGTCCATCACTCCAAAGCTATAAGTTAGGACAGGAAGAGCAAATTGATTTATGGCTTGGATCTTGTTCCTAGATATCAATTCTGTTTTCAGGATTAATTTAGGTCTTTTAAAGTCCTCCTTACTGAGCTATATTCACATTTGTTCATGTTTTATTACTGATCTTTCATCGACTCCCAAGTATTTATACACTCCCTCTTGCTCAGGTTATTTTATATCACATTCTTGTCCCAAAGTGATGTTTTCCTGGTGTTGCAGTTTTCCTATTTTAAAAGTTGCTTTTGCAAATTTATCAAGACCAAATGACATTCCAATATCATCTGAAAAAGTTTTGATAACCTGCAACTGTGCTTTCAGTTCCTCATCTGATGAGCTATATAATTTTAAATCATTGACAAAGAGAAGATGAGATGTCATTAGACTTTGTTATTTTCTAGGAGCCAAATTGTAGCCATGGCCTAAGCTAAGTAAGCAGCCTAATGGGTTAATGTCAAGGCAGAATAGCAATGGTGACAGAGTCAACCTGGAATATCCCCCTTTGAAATTTTATCCCTGGGATAATAATCTGTCCTTTATCATGGCAAAGTGGTCTGCAACTCTGTCATGGTTACTATAATGTAATCAATCAGTGTAGGGTGTATCTTATACATTTTTAAGCACTCTTTTATCCATGAATGTGGGATACTATCAAATGATTTTTTTGTAGTCAATCCATGCCATAATTAGATTCTTCCCCTTCTTACAGTTCTCCACTATAACTTTGTTTAACAACAAATGGTCCTTTGTTCCATATGACTTTCTTTTATTGCCCTTTTGTTCTACTGCCATAATTGAGTTTTCTTCTAGATGACTATAAACTCTGTCGGCGTCAATTCCCATGTATAGTTTATACGTCGCTGGAAGACAAGTTATTGGTCTATAATTTTTAGGGCAGCTTGCAGGTTCACTATTAAGTAAGAGCATTGTTTTTCCTGTTGTTAACCAGTGCAATGTGTGTCCAGGGTGTGCATATAAATAGTCCTTACTCATGGCTAGATCCTCATGCAAAGAAGTTAATACTTTAAGCCAAAAGTTAGCTACTACATCAGGACCTGTGGTTTTCCATTTAGAGGCTTTTCTCAACTTTATTTCAATCTCTCTGGCTGTTATTTCATCCCATTTAATATCCTGTATCTTTAAACTTCTTATTCTTTGTTTTACTTCTTTTTTCCATTTAGCATCTCTGTTATGTTTCACAGGATCTTCATAGATACTTCTCCAAAATGTTACCTACGTCCTCTTTTTTTGGTGGTCTATCAATTCCTTTTACCTTATTTCCCAATGCTCTATAAAACTTTTTTGACTCATCAGTAAATTGTTTATTTTGTGTTTTCCCTTATATTTATATTTGTATCTTCTGTCTTTACGCCTGTTTTGAAATTTTTAGTTTTTTATCTCCAATAGTGCATAATAGATCCTGGTCTGTTCTAATACTGTGCATTGCTTTTATCACATGTATCTTTCTTAATATTTTTGTTGATCTGTTCGCTCTTCTATAATCTTCTAACAACAACACTTCTCATCTTAGCTGCTTTATAGTTTTCTATATTCGATATTTCCATGATGGTATTCACTTTCACCCCCTTTTTTTCCCTCGCTACTCTATGTTCCTGTGGTAGAACTTTATCAGTTATTAATTTAGCAGAACAGTAATATATTCTATTTACTTCTGTTATATCGCATGTGTCTCTATGGACAGTCCTAATTACTGTGTTCATTTGTTTGATCAAGCTGCTGACCTTTGGGGTTTTATTAACCTTCTACAGTCCATTTCTCTCATTGATCTTTATATAGCTGTCTTTGTCTATTAAATCAAGCAACTCTTCTCAACTCAAACTCACTGGCCTTTCACTCCTCAACATTGACTGCATCAGAGTTTTTACAGTTTCCTGTTCCTTTCCTTGCTATCTAGCTGCAAGTGAGCGTTTATACTGGTTTCCTGTGGAAGGCTCCAAAATATCTTGATATGGCACCTGACCAATTGCTTCCTGTTCCACTGGTTTCCCCTTAATTTGGATATCCATTGCTTTATCTTGTTGCAGTCCTTTCTGCATTTGATTTTCTACACTGAATCCTTCTCTTTGCAGCTGTTCCATTACCTCAATTTCTATTTCTTTGACTTCTCCATTACTAATCTCTTTTTCTACTTTTCCTCTTAGTCTTCTTATTTTTGTATTGTAAAGTTTTCCATATCCGGATTCCTTTGCCTTTATTTTTTTTCAAATATCTTTTGTATTGGTTAGTTTTGCTTTCTCCTTTGCATAAATATTACACCATATTAAATCTCTTTTCCTTTCCCCTGTCCATATTTCTTCTTCACATGTTTCCTGATCTTCTTGCTTTGCTTTATTCTGGGGACTCATTCCATCCTGCTGTGAAGTAATTTGTTTTTGACATTCTACATTAAATCCTTCACTTCACTGGCACTCAATAAAGTACAGTTGTGTACATTTACCATAAATGTAGATGTTCGAGTGTATTCACTGTTGCAGTCATTACATTTGGGTAATCTGCTGGCAGGTTGCCCTCAGTCAGCCTGAATAACAAAGTCTTGGGTCCTGCTTCAGTTGCTGTCTCCTCTTCTATGACATCAGGTCATCAGGGGTATAAAACATGCAGCTGATGCCATTTTAATCAGTTTTTCTTGCCCCAGATGTCAGGTGCCCCCCAAATGGGGAGCAAAAAAAAAAAAAATATATATATATATATATATATATATATATATATATATATATATAAACTGTAAATATATAAATGCACTTTAGAAACATAAAATATACCTTCAACTAAAAGCAAATACACCACAAAGGCTTTTGAATATAGTGAAGGAAAGAAAAGATATAGAAAGGGGGCTGTTGGGTGGGTAATCCGGACTGCAACAGTGAATACACTCGAACATCTACATATATGGTAAGTGTACACAGCTGTACTATGTTCTTCATGTTTCACTGTTGCAGTCATTACATTTGGGTAGAATCCCAAAGCTGTGGATGGGAGAATGGAACTAAATGGCATTAGAAGCAGCTATAAGGCCCTGCAGGACTGCAGTGGCAAAGCCTTCCCTGGATTTAGAGAAGAGAGGTAAATGATAATGTTTTGTGAACGTATGAACTAAGCTCCAACTAGCAGCTTCTAGAATGTCTCTGGTAGGGACCCCTCTGAGAAAAGTTGCTGAAGTAGAGGCAGCCCTGGTGGAATGGGATCTGATCCCCTTGGGCACAGGTTTACCATGGTGCAAGTAGCAGAAACGAATGCAATGGCTTATCCATTTAGAAATAGTCTGTTTTGATATAGCCTTCCCCCTCTGATCCTGCAGCAAATGCTACCAGTACTTGCTCAGACTTCCTTAGAAATTTAGTCCTGTTTAAGTAGAATCTTAGTTGTCTGTGTACATCCAATGAATGCAGAATCCACTCCCCCTTGTTCTGCGGATTTGGGAAAAAAGTTGGCAGGTAAATGGTCTGGTTAAGAGCCACACTGGATACCACCTTAGGCATAAAAGAAGGATTGGTCCTGAGGGCCACCCTGTCTGGGTAAAAAATAATGAAAGGCTCCTCTGCCATGAGAGCCTGTAGTTCTGAAACTCTTCCAGCTGAAGTGACTGCCAAAAGAAAAGCTGTCTTCCAAGAAAGAAATGTTATATCTGCAGTAGCTGCTGGTTCAAAAGGAGGCAAGGTGAGTTTTTCCAGCACAAAATTGAGGTCCCATGCAGGAGTTGGTGCTCTCCTGGGAGGTCTTACATTTCTGGCCCCTCTGAGGTACTATTTTAGCAGTGGATGAGAAAAGAGGGGAGGCTCTGTGTTGTAATGAGCCGAGATGGCAGAGGCATGGATTTTTATTGAAGAAAAAAGATAGGCCCTTGTCAAGCATCTCAGTTAAGTATTGTAAAATCTGAGGAATATTGGGCTTTGCTGTGTCTGTTCCTTCTGCTTGGTTCCAAGCACAGAATCTCTTCCATTTATCAGCATAAGAATTTCTAGTACTAGGCCTTCAGGCTTCCAAAATGACATACATCACAGGTTTACTGAGAGATGTGGTTGGTAAAATTAGTTGATTAGCCATGCTGCAAGATTCAGAGTTTGGAGCTGAGTTTGCAGAATTTGATAGTTCTGCTGAGACAATAGGTGAGGTGTCTGAAGCAGGTACCACAGAGGAAGGTGTGACATATTCCTTAAAAGTGGGTACCAGTGTTGGCGAGCCCAGTCCGGAGCAATTAGAATCATTTTTGGTTTTTCCTGTCTGACTTTTAGTAAGACCTTGGAGAGTAGAGGCAGAGGGAGAAAGGCATAGACTGATAGGTTTTTAGGTTTTTCCAGCTGAAGGATAGAGCATCCACTTTCCATGCTTTTTTGTGATGAGTTCTTGTGCAGAATTTGTCCAACTGATAGTTTTGTGGAGAGGCAAATAGATCTATGTCTGGGCTTCCCCATTTCTGTGTTAACATGCTGAAGATTTGTGAATCCAGTTTCTATTTGTGTGGGTCCATAAGATTTCTGCTTAGGTCTTCTGCCAGAGTACTTTGCTTTCCTGGCAGGAATTGAGCTTGAATATGTATTTGGTAAGTCAAGGCTGTGCTCCACATGGCCATGGCTAGTCTGCAACGAGGGTAGGAATGGATACCCCCCTGCTTGTTTATGTACCACATAACTGTGGTGTTGTCTGTCTTTATCAGTAGTTGTCCTAGATGAAGTAAGTCCTTGAAGGCTGTCAGAGCATTCTGAACAGCTAGCATTTCTTTCTGGTTGAAATGTAGATGCATTTGGCTTGGGTTCCATTTGCCCTGAATGCATCTCCCTGCCAGGTGGGCCCCCCAAGCATAGTCTGATGCGTCTGTAGTTAGGGTTTGGGTGGCAGGGAGTAGAGTAAATGACAGTCCCTTGTTTTGGTGACATGTCTCTTCCCAACAAAGAAACTCCTGTTGCAGGCAGGGAATGAGAGGAATCATTGTTTCCAGGCTGTGACAATGTTGACTCTATAAGCTTTTTAGATACCACTGAAGTTTCCTCATATGCAGTCTCGCATATGGAATTAGTAGAATGCAGGATGCCATGAACCCCAAAGCCTGCAGAATTTGTCTTGCAAGATAACTGGGTTTTTGTTGCCATTTGTTTGAAGTATGTTGTCAATTCCATTTGTTTGTCTGGCTTGAGGTAAGCCATCTGGGTAGCTGTATTCAAGCTTGCACCCAGGAATGTAATTATTTGAGAGGGTACCAGTTATGATTTCTTTTCGTTGATGGTGTACCCTAGGCATGCTAGAAGCCTTTTTACAAATGCCAGATGTTGAAGAAGAGTGTCTTTGTCCTCTGCCTGAATGAGACAATCGTCCAAATAAGGCTAATTTGAATGTTTCTTTGTCTGCAGAATGCAATTAATGGTGCCAGGTACTTTGTAAAGACCCTGACCCTGGGCGCAGTAGATAAGCCAAAGGGCAGTGCAGAGAATTGTTAATGCAAAAAGCCTGCTTTGAAGCGGAGGTATCTTCTTCAAGATTCTCTTATTGGGATATGCAGGTATGCCTCTTTTAAGTCAAGAGTTACCAACAAGGCATTCTTGCCTAGCATAGGCAGTAGCTGTTGTAAAGTCAGCATTTTGAATTTTGGAATGTCCAGGAACATGTTCAGAATTGATAAGTCCAGTATCGGATGCCATGATTTGTCTTTTCTGGATACCAGGAAAAGTCTTGAATAAAATCCTTGTCCTTTTTCCCTTTTTGGTACCAGTTGAATAGCCCCCATATCCATGAGGGACATGACTTGTTTTTGGGCCTCTGCCCACTGGTTTTGTGGCAGATCTGGCCATCCGTTTGGAATTGGCAAAGTGTGGAAAAGAAGTCTGTACCCCTGGGATACTATGTTTAATACCCACTTGTCCTGGGTAATTAACTGCCAATTTTGAGCATGAAGTGCTAGTTTTCCCCCCAAGGGGGCTGCCAAAAGATAAGTGCTTGGAAATGGCAGAGGAAAGTCATTGAGACTGCTTAATGTAGGGTTGTGCTTTGTTACCTCCAGATTTGGAGGTGGAGGCACTCCATTGCTTTGACCTGTAAGATCCCTGTGATTGATATCTGGAGCCTTTGAAATGCCTGGGTTTGCCCTGAGTGGCTCTGTTGCACACAGGAAAGGACCAGTTCTTAGTAGGTCAGTGTCTACTGAACCTGAGTGGTTGCACCTGCAAGAAATCTTTTACAGTTTGCATAGATTTAGCTTTGTCTTCCATTTTCTTTAAAACCCCTTCTGCCTTATTACCAAACAGACTATCATGCTGTAAAGGGGCATCCAACAATTTAGCTTTAACATGATCAGGCAGATTTTGCTCCTTGAGCCAGGCATGCCTTCTTAGCACAGATCCAGTTATGGCGGCCCCACAAGAGGCCTCCAAGGAATCAAAACCACATTGCAAAGTATGCTTTCCAACCTGTTCTGCTGAATGCAATAAATCGTGTAACTCTTTATTTTCCACACAATCAGAAATCAACATAATTTTCTGTTTCAGTAAGCCCATAACATGCTGTTGATATTTAAGCATATGAAACTGGCAGTTAAAGCCCTGTTTGCCAAGGTTGCAGACGTACAGACCTTCTTACCCTATCTATCCAGCACCCTGGAATCTCTATCAGAAGGGGTAGGATTTTTGGCTGTAGATGCCTTAACACCCTTGGGACCCTGGGAAATAGTCTCAGGATCAGCAGCAGGATTTTTGAAAAAAAATTAGTGGGAGTCAGGAATCCTGTAATATTTGTCTGGCTTATTAGGAGCCGGAAGCAGGGAATCAGGAGCCATGCTTGATTCTGAGAACACATCATCAGCAATGTCTAATACAGGAGGTATTGCCAAAGGCCTATGCTGAGGAAGAAGAAGAAGAAAATCCCTAAGCCTCTTTTTTGATTCAGAGAAGTCTTGACTCTCCCAGTGAAAATGTTCCCTTAAAGTATGCATAGTCTCTCCAAAGAGTAATCCTGAGGAGGAGATGCAGATGGGATGGATTCCTCTGCATCAGAATCCTCATAAGGTGGAATAGAAAATTCCTGATCAGAAGAAATGGAAACCAGATCTGAAGATTCATAATCAGTGCCTTGCCTAGGCCTCTTAGCAGGGGAGGTTGGGAACCCCTGATCAAGGTAATTAAATCCTCAGCCATTTTGAGCATTTGTTTATTAGGCATAGAGGCCTGAGCACATGGCTCATGCGTCATTTTTTTAGATACAGAAGTCGATTTTGACCTTGTTTTTGTTGATGGCGTTGGTTTAATATAAAAATGATGAGGCCTGAAAACACCCTCAGAAGCCGGTGCCTGCTCAGTGGCTCCATACTCATCCAAGGGAGAGACATCTGCAGGTTCAATACTTTGCGAATCTCGTGGCATACCGGACTCCAAATGGGTCTTGGTAGAGGCTTCCGACTCAAAAGTAGCGGGTATCAGGGGCTGCGAAAGCGCCTCACTGAGTACCGGCGACTGGTTTAGGAGAAGCTTTGTCGTTGGTTTTGGACCTTGACGGTCTGTCTCTGTCTTTTTCCTTGCGTTTTTTGTGAACTCCAGTAGTCAGATTGCTAACTGACGACATTTCAGGGTAGTTAAATCTTGAACCAAAATATTTAGAAGCAAAAATATTTAAAAGCAATAATATACCGACACTTAGTGCGTTGGTTAAATTTAGCACAAAACTGACAGCAAGGCACATTGTGATCAGGGCCTAGGCAAGGAATACAGTACAAATGAAAATCCTTATGAGGTATTTGCTTCCCACAAGTAATGCAATTATTAACTTTTACTGACATCGGTAAGGAGCAAGAAAAAGATTCCTCAATGGGGTACTTAGCTTTAGTTTGAAGACTTCGGTTCTGAAACTCAAAAACGAAAATTTCAGGAGTCGGCCAACTGGCACTTGCAAACTGCTTCTGCTTCGGGCACCGCACGGCAAGAAAGACTGATTAAAATAGCGTCAGCTGCATGTTTTATACCCCTGACGACCTGACGTCATAGAAGAGGAGACAGCAACCGACGGAGTACCTAAGACTTTGTTATTCAGGCCGACTGAGGGAAACCTGCCAGCAGATTACCCAAATGTAATGACTGCAACAGTGAAACATGAAGAACATATTCAACTTCTATTTCTTTATCTTCTGCTTTACAAATCATCTTTTCTACATTAAATCTTTTTGCTTTTAGTCTTTTTGTTGTGAAGTTTTCCATATCTGGATGCCTCTGCCTGTATTTTTCTTTGAATATCTTTGAGAATGCCTTCTCCATATTAGTTAACTTGGCTTTCTCCATTGCATGAATATTACACCATATCAAATCTCTTCTGCCCACTGTGACAATACTGATGTCTCACCAAGCAGATCTTCTGTGCAAAAGTCTTGCCACACAACGTGCATTTACATGGCTTCTTCCCACTATGGGTATAGTGGTGCATCAGCAAGTAATGCTTGTTTACAAAACTCTTGTCACCTGTGGTGCATTTATATGGTTTCTACCTTTTTTAATTTCTCCAAGTCTTTTGGGATTCTAATATCATGACAGGAATGGACCCCATTCCTAAGTCAAAGTACGATTAAAGTTCATGAAATTAGTATTGTTTCACGCGTTGATGTCAGCTAAAAGTTGTCTTTGCAGCACTCGCAATGTGCTCAGTAATAACTCCTTCTGCAATTCTTACAGTGTTACATGAATTGGTAACATATCTAAATATGATTGTAAATTCTTTTTTATAAGACCAGTTGCTCCTACTACTACTGGAACTGTCTGGGTATCTTTCTTCCACGTGGCTCTTGTGTCTGCCTGCAGATCAAGGTATTTTATGACTTTGTGTCTCTGTACGCAAGACACTCTAGTCACTAGGTGTGGCGATTTCAATGATCAATGCTACTTTTGTCTTCTTTTCTTGGACCACTATATCCAGTTTTCTAGCATCTATCTTTTGAACTGTTGGTATTGGGTAATCCCATGTGATCTAAACTTCATCACTTTCTATGATTCTTTGTGGCTTATGTTCCCAGTATTTTTCAGTCACTTCGATGCCATAATGTTTGCACAATCTCCTGTGCAACAATCTCTTCACATTATTTTGCCTTTCAGTATACAGTCCCTCTACCATTAGTGTGTCCCAACCAGCAACAAGGTGTGTGACTATTTCCATTTCGGTTTTACAAAACCTACATATGTCTGTTTCTCCCAAATGTTCAATGGACTTTGTAAACCAGCGTGTAGGTAATCCACTGTCTTGGGCTGTCAATATTAACCTTTCATTTCTTGATGTGAATTCACCTCTCCTTAACCATTCCTGCATTGGTTCCTGATCAACATGAGGCTCTTCCAGAAGTTGCAACTATATGTTTTTTCCACATTTCTTGCCTTCTTATCTGGTCCTTCATCTTATATTCTTTCTTTTGTAGCACATTCAGTTGCTGCATGGTTTTTATCTACTTCTGGTTTAATTTCCATTCCTGCTTGACTCCAATATGCTTCTGCTAAATTAAGCAGAGATGTCACCTTAGATTTATTCTCCTCATGTTTCAAAACTTTCACTACATTTGGATCTCGTGAGGTCAGTAGATATGTGTGTAGTCCCACGATTGCAGATCTATACATGTAATCAATTTCAAGGAGGCCCATCCCTCCTTCGGAATAGGGAATATATAATCTTGGTATACTCTGATTTTTATAAATCATTTGGTGAGCATGAAGCATCCTTTTTGTTTTAATATCCAATCTATCCAACAGTTTTTGGGGCCAGTCCATCACTCCAAAACTATAAGTTAGGCAGGTAGAGCAAAGTTATGGCTTGGATCTTGTTCCTAAATGTCAATGCTGTTTTCAGGATTAATTTAAGTCTTCTAAAGTACTCCTTACTGAGCTTTATTCACATTTGTTCATGTTTTATTGCTGATCCTTCATGAATTCCCAAGTATTTATACACTTCCTCTTGCTCAGGTTATTTTATATCACATTCTTGTCCCAAACTGATGTTTTCCTGGTGTTGCAGTTTTCCTTTTGTAAAGGTTGCTTTTGCATATTTAGGTTCATAGATTTGTACTAAGCTAACTGCCCTTGCGAGCCATTTTAAGTCTAGCCAATTATACCTTGTGTTTGCAAGGCAAACACCTTAACCATTAGGCCACCCTCCCAAGGCCAAATGACATTCCAATATCATCTAAAAAAGTTTTGACAACCTGCAACTGTGCTTTCAGTTCCTTACCTGATGAGCTAGACAGTTTTAAATTATCAACAAAGAGAAGATGAGATGTCATTAGACTTTGTTGTTTTCTAGCAGCCAAATTGTAGCCATGGCCTAAGCTGTTACGCAAGCAGCTTAATGGGTTAATGGCAAGGCAGAATAGCAATGGTGGCAGAGAGTCACCCTGGAATATCCCCCTTTGAATTTTTATCCCTGGGAAAATAATCTGTCCTTTATCATGGCAAAATGGTCTGCCACTGTTTCATGGTTACTGTAATGTAGTCAATCAGTGTAGGGTGTATCTTATAAATTTTTAAGCACTCTTTTATCCATGAATGTGGGATACTAGCAAATGCTTTTTTGTAGTCATTCATGCCATACATAGGTTCTTCCCATCTTACAATTCTCCACTATAACTTTGTTTAACAACAAATGGTTCTTTGTTCCATATGGCTTTCTTTTATTGCCCTTTTGTTCTACTGCCATAATTGAGTTTTCTTCCAAATGACTATAAACTCTGTCAGCGTCAATTCCAGTGTATAGTTTGTACAACGTTGGAAGACAAGTTATTGGTCTATAATTTTCAGGGTAGTTTGCAGGTTCACTCTTAAGTAAGAGCATTACTTTTCCTGTTGTTAACCAGTGCGGTGTGTGTTCGGGTGCACATATAAATAGATGTTAAGTTGTCCATCTCATCTTCATTCTTGCTGTTTGGGTTCGGAGCCGATCCTCAGCTCTGACTCGGCCATCTTCTATAGCTCAAGAGCTGTTTACTGGCTCGAGGCTACCCCTTATCCCAGAATGCCCAGCGTCAGCTACCCAGATCTCATTTGCTGCTTCAGCTGCGAGGTTGCTTCGTTACTGGCTCAGGCTTAGTATAGTTTTTTCTATTATTATAATTGTTGTTTATTCTTAAAAATTTGTCAAGTTTTTTATCAAGCTTTTGTCTAGATATATTACTTTATCTCTTATCGTTTTCTTGTGTGTTGTAGCTTTGTTGGCCAACGCTCCACAACTCGCAGGCCTTCTGTTTTCACTGAACTCATTTAAATTAGAGAGTACCCACCCCCTTAGAACAGCCATTTAAATTAGAGGCTCTCCTTTCTGTTCCGACTTGTTTGTTTCTTAGTTTTCTAGTATAGCATTTTCTTATTTTTATTGTGACTGTTAGGAAAATGTCTAAAGATACCAAGGTATCTGGCTTCAAAAATGTGACTCATGCTGTCAGAAAAGGTCTCTGACAGATGGGCACACTAGTTGTGTATATTATTTGGGCGCTGTTCACCTGCAGGACTCCTGTTATATATGTCACGCTTTTAGTCCAAGGGTCCTGCAGGAGCGCAAAAACAAATTAATCCTTCGGGGATTATTGAAGCCTCAGGATTCTCTGGCTAAAAGTACTCAGCCAGCAAGATCCCCTAAGTCTCTCAAGCCGTCGGCTCCACCTTCGGAGCCGACTCCTTTACTTGACCAACCAAGTATGTCGGTGCCGGCTGGCACCGACAAGGCAACTCCTCCGTCAGCTCCATCTGCTATTTTGGAGCCATAATGAGACTGAAATCTCCATCCTTGGAGTCCATCCACTCGGCACCTCAGTCACCCTTGTTACAGAGTGAACGTAGCCATCATTCTTCCCACTCCTCTCGATCCTCTAGATTATTAGATCATGATGTGGAGAGAGTAGTAAGTAGGTTGCTTAAGTCACAGGCACTGGCAAAATTACTGTCCAGCCCACCTCAACAGGTATCTGCTCCAACTGCCTCTATTTCTGTTCCTCCTTGGATTACATTTAGCTCGGAGCTGGAAACCATGGATCTGCAGGTAGTAGAACCATCAGCACCAATCATCATCTCTCCTTCGGTTCAGACGATGGCTCCGATTACCTCAATTGTACCTTCTTTTGAGGGATCTGGGTGCCGGGGCTCTCTAGTCAGCTCCGAGGGGGGAAGTGGCACTGGACCCTTGTCTGACCCCATTCTCCACATCGGAGCTTCGGCGCAGGTGAGCTCGGCTCCAACATCAGCCTCGACGCAGAGAAGGACCCCTGTTTCTTCGGAACCGGAGCTTTCTCTGCCTAGAGGTTGGGATGCCTTCGAGGTCATGCAGAGTGTGCTGTCACCCGAAACAGCTCTACTGCCAGCTCCATCGGCTCCTCCCCCTGTGGTGTCTGTTCCAACCTCTACTCCTCCTCCAGATCCCAAGCGTAGGGAACCTATGACCCAGGACACCCCATTGGGTGATCTTTCTTCTTCCGAAGCCTCTCCTGATCACTGGAAAGAGCCTCCCTGGAAGAAGAAGTGCAAGAGGAAGCACATAGACTCCCCTGAGTCTGTCACCTCAGATACAGACATGGATGAATCGGAAGGGTCTCCGAGATCCCCCTCTGAAGATGTTTCCTTTTCGGACATCCTTGAAATGCTTAGACAGAGGAGGGACTGGACTTCCCTAGCCCCTACCGAGGACAAGTCTGTATACCTGGACGCATTCGGATCCCGAACTTTCACCTCCTGGGTATCTCCTCCTTTCGATCCACTCATGTCTGTAGTGGCTTGAAAGGCTTGGTCAGCTCCAGTGGAACCTACTCAGAGGAGACCAAACAAATTTATTACAGCCCCCCAGGACAAACAATTCCTCTCCAAAGGTGTGCCCGTTGATGCCATGGTGGTAGCAGCAGCCACCAAGAAAGAGTTAGCAGAAACCTCTTCATCTGTTCATCCTCCAAACAAAGATTCTCGAACGATGGACAGATATGGAAAGCAAATGTTTGCTTCAGCGACCTTTTCGATGAGGTCCCTGAACTATCTGTGCCATTTTACACATCTTCAAAGGGATCTCCTGAAAGAGCTTGGAGATAGCCTTCAAGATCCTACAGCTGAGGGAGTACCAGCCAAATTAGCTTCTCAGCTTGCAACTCAATTCCATAGTCAACTCCTCCATGAGGCTGATTTCCTATGCAGCCGATGGAGTGAGCAGAGCCGCAGGGACAGGTGTGACTCTCAGGAGACATGCTTGGATGTGACTGTGTCACTTTGCAGAACCCTTTCGAGCATCCTTCACCAATACTCCCTTCGATGGCTCCTTTCTCTTTGGGCCTCAGGTGAAAGATACACTGACCAGGTGTGAGCAGGAAGACAAGACTCTCTCTGTCGTGGGAGTCTGTTTTTCCATGCCTTCCAGACCTTATCCCAGGGGTCAGAAGAGCGGACAGATGTGGCTCCAAAAATCTCAGGGACCCTTGCTGACACACGTGGTGATTTTTCCCCCAGGGGCAGAGGGGGAAATAACAATAACAGACACCACCCTCATGGCAGAGGGGGACTGCAAAACCAGGGTGACAGAGAAACCTTCTCTGCCAAGCCCTTCCAGCATCCCTGAAGGGTTGCCCGGCTGCTCACCTCTGGAGGCAGTTGGGGGAAGACTTTCACTGTACCCAAAAGCCTGGAAAAATATAACAAGAGACAGATGGGTACTATCCATTATATCCGGAGGTTACAAAATTCCCTTCCATCAATCCCCCATAGAATCAAAAAAGCCCATCCCAGATGTCCCACCCACTCTAAGGGATCAAGCTGTCACAGAAGTCTCAAGACTGCTAGAAAAAAGAGCCTTTCAAGAAGTCCCCGCAGACCAACTAGGATCCGGAACTTACCCAAGATTCTTTTTAGTACCAAAAAAGACAGGGGACTGGAGACCAATACTGGATCTCAGCAGACTGAACAAATCTGTACAAAAAGAAAAGTTCTGGATGGTGACACTGCAGTCCATTTTCCCTTTTTTGGGTCAGGACAATTGGATGTGCTCGATAGCTCTTCAGGACACGTACTACCATATCAAGATGGACAGACGCTCCAGGAGATTTCTTCGCTTCCGGGTAGGGGCCATTCACTACCAGTTCAGAGCTCAGCCCTTCGGACTCACCTCAGCCTCCAGGGTGTTCAGCAAGTGTATGGCAGTAGTCACGGCTCACCTGAGGCGTCAAGAATTCCAGGTGTTTCCCCATCTAGACGACTGGCTCCTGACTGCTACCACCAGGCATCAACTGATAGAGGCATGGGATTATACAATCACATCATGCACTCAGGCATTACAGTAAATTTTGAAAAATCTGCCTTGTTGCCCTGTCAGTCTTTCACATACATAGGAGCAGAATTAAACACAAAAGAAATGTTTGCAAGATTACCACAGGAAAGAGTTTCCACTATTCGTCAACAAGTGTTAATTCTAATGCAGAGCAAAAGGATTCAAGTCAGATATGTCCTCCAAGCTCTAGGCTCCATGGCAGCTGCCATTCTTCTTGTCCCATTAGTGCGTTTCCACATGAGAATCCTTCAGTGGCTTCTTTTCATGCGGTGGTCTTTCCAGGAGCTACCCATGTCTCACATGATCCTGATCACAGAAACATGCAAAAGGCATCTTTCTTGGTGGATGGTCTCCTCACTAGTAATTCAGGGCAGACCCTTCATACAACCCCCTCCAGTAGCCACAGTGACCACGGACACCTCCTTGATAGAGTAGGGGGGGGCATTATCTAGGCAGGACAGTCCAAGGCACTTGGCAACCTCACGAGTACCATCTCCATATCAATGTCCTAGAAATTACAGCGGTGCTCCTAGCGTTGCAAGCCCTTCAAGACTCTCTTCCTTCCAGGACCATTGCAATCCAAACGGACAACATGTCAATGGTGTGATACTTCAACAAACATGGCGGGACCAGGTCTTACCCCTTGTGTTAAGAAGCACTCAGACTGTGGCAATGGGTGATTTCCTCCCAACGTTTTTGATTAGCAACGCACATCCCTGGGAAATCCAACATCATAGCGGACAGGCTCACCAGAGCTATCCTCATGCCTCACGAGTGGTCTCTGAATCAGGAAGTTGTGGATCTTATCTTCTGCAAATGGGGACAGCCTTGCTGTGACCTATTTCCCATTCCTCTCAACAACAAATGCAGCAGCTTCTTCTCCCTACTTCCTCTTCCAGGTCATATACCCAGAGATGCTCTAGTCCACGACTGGCCTCAGGGACTCCTTTACACTTTTCCCCCTTTTCCCCTAATACCAAGACTCATCCAGAAAGCAAAATCGTTGGGTTGCAAAAGGATCCTCATTGCCCCATATTGGTCTCGACAGATATGGTTCCCGTTCCTGCACCTTCACCTTCTGGAGCAACCATGGATTTCTGGACCCGGTTCCAGATCTTCTGATTCATCAATCAGGTGGGTTGCACCAATCCCTTCAAACTCTCCAGCTCACAGCTTGGTTACTCCACTTCCAACCTTAGCCAGGCTTTCCAGTACCTCCCCAGCAGTCCGTGATATTATTGTTTCCTCACTTAAGTCTACTACGAGGAAAATGTATGCTAGTAAATGGAAATGGTTTTCTTACTGGGCAGAATCTAGAAATTTGGATCCTTTCTCAGCCCCAGTCCATGAAATTCTTGAATTTCTAGTACAACTCTTTCAGTCTGGTGCGGCTTCTACTACCATTAGAGTACAGCTAGCTGCCATTTCTAATTTTCATATCGGTACATTTAACTCTAGCATAATGTCTCATAAGCTCTGCAAGGCCTTTATGAGAGGAACATCTCTTCTTAGACCCCCAGTTAGAGATCCTCCTCCACCTTGGGATCTCAATTTAGTTTTAGCTTCCTTAATTTTGCCTTCCTTTGAACCGGCAGCATCATGTTCCTTGCAATTTCCTTCTTGGAAGGCACTTTTTCTGGTTGCTATCACTTCAGCTAGACGTGTCTCAGAACTTCAAGCACTATGTGTTCGTCCTCCTTACCAGGTGTTTCACAAGGACAGAGTTTCTCTGAGGACCAATCCATCCTTTATTCCTAAAGTCTGCTCAGAGAACAATTTAAATTGATCCATAGAGCTCACAGTTTTCTTTCCCAATCAGAGCAACAAGGCAGAATACAAACTCCACCAATTGGATGTGCACAGACAATTGCATTTTTACCTCCAAAGAACTAAGGAACTAAGAAAGTCAGACCAGTTATTTCTTTCTTATGCTTTCAACGAACAAGACCTTCCAGTTTCTAAGGTGAACTTATCCAGATGGTTATCTGATACTATTGCCTTTATTTATCAGTTACGAAATAAAGAGCTACTGGCTAAACCAAAAGGTCATTCTACTAGAGCATTAGCCACCTCTGTAGATTTTCAGTCTAGGTTGCCCATAGACTCAATCTGTGCAGCTGCCACTTGGGCAAACCCTCACACTTTTATCTCTCATTACAAGGTGGATATGGTCTCCCAGAGCAGAGCTTCCTTTGGTTCTACTGTTCTGAAGAGTCTGTTCCAATGAGCCACCTAGGATTTTAGGTGCTAGGGACGCTGTCCCAAACAGCAAGAATGAAGGCGAGATTGACAACTTAACATAAAGAAGTTATGTACCTACCATAACGTTCCATGTTAGTTGTCTTCATCTCGCCTTCCTTCTTGCATCCCTCCCTCCTTCCCCCTTCCTAGAGGATTGAGAGGAGTTCCCTTTTGTTTTTCACTGGCTGAGTATCTTTTATTACTTCACATGCCAGGTAATTTATGACTCTTTCCTTGTTTAGGTGTATTGGACAACCAGTTTTTAGGTAACTGGTTACTGTACTTATGTGCGCTATCACAAACGAGATCTGGGTAGCTGACGCTGGGCATTCTGGGATAAGGGGTAGCTTCGAGTCAGTAAACAGCTCTCCAGCTATAGAAGATGGCTGAGTCAGAGCCGAGGTTTACTGGCTCGAGGCTACCCCTTATCCCAGAATGCCCAGCATCAGCTACCCAGATCTCGTTTGCCGCTTGCAAGGTTGCTTTGTTACTGGCTTAGGCTTAGTATAGTTTTTTCTGTTATTATAGTTGTTGTTTATTCTTAAAAATTTGTCAAGTTTTTGTCTAGATATATTAATTTATCCCTTATCGCTTTCTTGTGTGTTGTACCTTTGTTGGCTGTCGCTCCATAACTCACAGGCCTTCTCTTTCCCCTGAACTCATTTAAATTAGAGAGTTCTCCCTCCCCCTTAGGACAGCCATTTAAATTAGAGGCTCTCCTTTCTGTTCCGACTGTTTGTTTCTTAATTTTGTAGTATAACATTTTCTTATTGTTGTTGTGGTTGTTGTTAGGAAAATGTCTAAAGATACCAAGGTATCTGGCTTCAAAAAGTGTGACTCATGCTGTCAGAAAATGTCTCTGACAGATGGGCACACTAGTTGTGTATATTGTTTGGGCGCTGTTCACCTGCAGGACTCCTGTTCTACATGTCACGCTTTTAGTCCAAGGGTCCTGCAGGAGCGCAAAAACAAATGAATCCTTTAGAGATTATTGAAGCCTCAGGATTCTCCGGCTAAAAGTACTCAGCCAGCAAAATCCCCTAAGTCTGTCAAGCTGTCGGCTCCACCTTCGGAGCCAACTCTTTTACCTGACCAACCAAACGAGGCAACTCCTCCGTTGGCTCCACCTGCTGTTTCGGAGCCTTCTCGGAGCCATAAGAGACTGAGTTCTCCATCCTTAGAGTCCATCCACTCGGCGCCTCAGTCACCCTTGTTACAGAGTGAACACAGCTATCATTCTTCTCACTCCTCTCGATCCTCTAGATTATCGGATCATGATGTGGAGAGAGTAGTAAGTAGGTTAGCTTAAGTCACAGGCACTGGCAAAATTACTGTCCAGCCCACCTCAACAGTTATCAGCTCCTACCGCCTCTATTTCCTTTCCTCCTCCGACTACATTTAGCTCGGAGCCGGAGACCATGGAGCCGCAGGTAGTAGAACCGTTGGTGCTGATCATCTCTCCTTCGGTTCTGACGTTGGCTCCGATTACCTCGATTGTACCTTCTATCGAGGGATCTGGGCGCCGGGGCTCTCTCGTCAGCTCCGAGGAGGGAGTGGCATCAGACCCTTGTCCGACCCCATTCTCCCCCTTGGAGCTTTGGCGCAAGTGAGCTCGGCTCCAACATTGGCCTCAGAGCAGTCACCCTCGACACGGAAAAGGACTCCTGTTTCTTCGGAGCCAAAGCTTTCTCTGCCTAGAGGTCGGGACACCTTTGAGGTCATGCCGAGTGTGCTATCCCACAAAACAGCTCTACTGCCAGCTCCATCGGCTCCTCCCCCCGTGGTGTCTGTTCCAACCTCTACTACTCCTCCACACCCCAAGCGTAGGGAACCTATGCCCCAGGACACCCCATTGGGTGATCGCTCTTCTTCCGAAGCCTCCCCTGATCACTAGGAAGAGCCTCCCTGGAAGAAGAAGTGCATGAGGAAGCACATAGACTCCCCTGAGTCTGTCACCTCAGATACAGACACAGATGAATCAGAAGGGTCCCCATGGTCCCCCTCTGAAGATGTTTCCTTTTCGGACATCCTTGAAATGCTTAGACAGAGGAGGGACTTGACTTCCCTAGCCCCTACCAAGGACAAGTCTGTATACCTATACACATTTGGTTCCCGACCTTCCACCTCTTGGATATCTCCTCCTTTTCGATCCACTCATGTCTGTAGTGGCTCAAAAGGCTTGGTCAGCTCCAGATTCTGTGGAACCTACTCCGAGGAGATCAAACAAATTTATTACAGCCCCCCCCCCCAGGGCAAACAATTCAAATATCTCTAGGTCTTGTTGTTTATATTTTCTCACTTCCTCAGAGGTTTCTTTTTCCAAAGAGATCAAAGTTACTTGATCTATATACTGTTTTTCAAAAATCTGTTGTATTAATGAAAGCAAATTTTTATTTCAAGCTTCTGAGAAGTATTTTTCTTTCTTCTAATTTCTCTATTAATCATTTTGTATACCTTGTATATTTTGTGCTATTTGCATAATAGTAACAATACATAATTTCTTTCTTATCCTTATTTGCATAATAGTAACAATACATAATTTCTTTCTTATCCTCAATAGTCCAATCTGTCATCTTTATGGCTCTTCTTTCGCTAATCAATTTTTGTCATTTTTGTGGACTACTACTTCCTTTTACAATGGGGGGCATCCTCCCCCTGGGCCTGGTCCCATTGTAGGAATGTTTCCATATTTTGAGGATTCTACACTGTCAGTCCTGGCACCAGTGCGCCTACCAGGATTGGAAACTTTTTTATCCTGAGTCTTGTGCACCCAGCTGTCTTTTTTTATTTTTGATTTACTTCTGTCCATGATATATGCTCTATAAATATGGGACTTTGACTCTTGCATGAATGCACTTTCCACCGAATTGCTAATGCACGGGCACACTTATGCGAAAATGCTTTTCATCGAAGCAGCATTTTCGAAGTATGCCTTTTGTGCTGATCGTACTATGGTGCGGATAAGGCAGAATTCCCTTTCCCCACTGTAGTGCGATCTCAGAGTGAGAATATTAAAGTAGGGTGGGTGTGGGGGTTGGAGGGGGGCTAGCCCCACTGCATTAAAGTAGATTTAATGGGTTTTTTGTAACATACTTTAATGAAAGCGCTTTTTCGGTGAAAGCGCTTTCATTAAAGTGTGTTCAGTGATAGTGGATTCGGAGTGTTGAACTTTCGTTCAACAGTCCTAGATCCATATATAAAGTCTATATACCAGTGGCGCCTTGGTGAGATTTTGTGAAAAACAGGGTCCACCTCACGAAGGTACTCACCAAGACTTGAGGATGAATTCAATTTCAGCACTACTACTCTCCTTTGCTTGCTGACTTTTCATCTCTGCATCCGGACCCCTTTTGCTGTTTTTAATTTCTCCAAGTGTTTTGGATTTGTTGTGAAATTTTCCATATCTGAATGCCTCTGCCTGTATTTTTCTTCGAATATCTTTGAGACTGCCTTCTCCATATTAGTTAACTTGGCTTTCTCCTTTGCATAAGTATTACACCATATGAATTCTCTTCTGCCCACAGTGACAATACTGATGTCTCACCAAGCACATCTTCTGTGCAAAACTCTTGCCACACATGGTGCATTTATATGGTTTCTTCCCACTATGCTTATAGTAGTGCATCAGCAAGTAATGCTTGTTTACAAAACTCTTGTCACGCATGGTACATTTATATGGCTTCTTCCCACTATGGTTATAGTAGTGCATCAGCAAGTAATGCTTGTTTACAAAACTCTTGTCACGCATGGTACATTTATATGGCTTCTTCCCACTATGCTTATAGTAGTGCATCAGCAAGTAATGCTTGTTTACAAAACTCTTGTCACGCATGGTACATTTATATGGCTTCTTCCCACTATGCTTATAGTAGTGCATCAGCAAGTAATGCTTGTTTACAAAACTCTTGCCATGCATGGTACATTTATATGGTTTCTACCTTTTTTTAATTTCTCCAAGTCTTTCGGGTTTCTAATACCATGACGGGAATGGTCCCCATTCCTAAGTCAAAGTACGATTAAAGTTGATGAAATTAGTACTGTTTCATGCTTTGATGTCAGCCAAAAGTGTTCTTTGCAGCTTTTGCAATGTGCCCAGTAATGACTCCTTCTACAATTCATACGGTGTTACATGAATTGGTAACATATCTAAATACGATTGTAAAATCTTTTTTATGAGACCAGTTGCTCCTACTACTACTGGAACTGTCAGGGTATCTTTCTTCCACATGGCTCGTATTTCTGCCTGCAGATCAAGGTATTTTATGACTTTCTGTCTCTCTGTACACAAGACACTGTAGTCTCTAGGTGTGGCAATTTCATTGATCAAAGATACTTTTGACTTCTTTTCTTGGACCACTATATCTGGTTTTCTAGCATCTATCTTTTGAACTGTTGGTTTTGGGTAATCCCATATGATATAACCGTAAGCATTTTCTATGATTCTTTGTGGCTTATTTTTCCAGTGTTTTTCAGCCACTTCAATGCCATAATGTTTGCCCAATCTCCAGTGCAACAATCTCGCCACATTATTATGCCTTTCAGTATGCAGTCCCTCTGCCATTAGTGCTTTCCAACCAGCAACAAGGTGTGTGACTGTTTCCATTTCGGTTTTACAAAACCTACATATGTCTTTCTCCCACATGTTCAATGGACTTTGTAAACCAGCGTGTAGGTAGTCCACTGTATTGGGCTATCAATATTAACCTTTCATTTCTTGATGTGAATTCAGCTCTCCTTAACCATTCCTGCATTTGTTCTTGATTAACATGAGACTCTTCCAGAAGTTTTCTATACTTGCAAATATATGTATGTTTTTTCCACATTTCCTGCCTTCTCATCTGGTCCTTCACCTTATATTCTTTCTTTTGGTTTTAGCACATTCAGTTGCTGCCTGTTTTTTTATCTACTTCTGGCTTGATTTCCATTCCTGCATGATGTCGATATGCTTCTGCTTAATTAAGCAGAGATGTCACCTTAAATTTATTCTAGTCATGTTTCAAAACTTTCACTACATTTGGATCTTGTGAGGTCAGTAGATATGTGTGGATTTCCACGATTGCAGATCTATACATATAATCAATTTCAAGGAGGCCCATCCTGCCTTGGGAACGGGGAACATATAATCTTGGTATACACTGATTATTATAAATTATTTGGTGAGCATGAAGCATCCTTCTTGTTTTAATATCCAATCTATCCAACAGTGTTTGGGGCCATTCCATAACTCCAAAACTATAAGTTAGGACAAGAAGAGCAAATTGATTTATGACTTGGATCTTGTTCCTGGATATCAATGTTGTTTTCAGGATTAATTTAAGTCTTCTAGAGTCCTCCTTACTGAGCTTTATTCACATTTGTTCATGTTTTATTGCTGATGCTTCATCAATTCCCAAGTATTTATGCACTCTCTCTTGCTCAGGTTATTTTATATCACATTCTTGTCCCAAAGTGATGTTTTCCTGGTGTTGCAGTTTTCCTTTTTTAAAGGTTGCTTTTGCAAATTTATCAAGACCAAATGACATTCCAATATCATCTGAAAAAGTTTTGACAACCTGCAACTGTGCTTTCAGTTCCTCATCTGATGAGCTATACAGTTTTAAATCATTGACAAAGAGAAGATGAGATGTCATTAGACTTTGTTGTCTTCCGGGGACCAAATTGTAGCCATGGCCTAAGCTAAGTAAGCAGCTTAATGGGTTAACGGCAAGACAGAATAGCAATGGTGACAGAGTTAACCTGGAATATCCCCCTTTTATTTTTTACCCTGGGATAATATTCTATCCTTTATCATGGCAAAGTGGTCTGCCACTCTTTCATGGCTACTATAATGTAATCAATCACTGTAGGGTGTATCTTATACATTTGTAAGCACTCTTTTATCCATGAATGTGGGATACTATCCAATGCTTTTTTTTGTAGTCAATCCATACCATAATTAGATTCTTCCCCTTCTTACAGTTCTCCACTATAACTTTGTTTAACAACAAATGGTCCTTTGTTCCATATGACTTTCTTTTATTGCCCTTTTGTTCTACTGCTATAATTGAGTTTTCTTCTAGATGACTATAAACTCTGTTGGCGTCAATTCCCATGTATAGTTTATACGTCGCTGGAAGACAAGTTATTGGTCTATAATTTTTAGGTTAGCTTGCAGGTTCACTCTTAAGTAAGAGCATTGTTAAGAGCATTGTTTTTCCTGTTGTTAACCAGTGCAATGTGTGTCCAGGGTGCGCATATAAATAGTTCTTACTCATGGCTAGATCCTTGTGCAAAGAAGTTAATACTTTAAACCAAAAGTTAGCTACTGCATCAGGCCTGTGGTTTTCAATTTAGAGGCTTTTCTCAACTTTATTTTAATCTCTTTGGCTGTTATTTCATTCCATTTAATATCCTGTACCTTTAAACTTCTTATTCTTTGTTTTACTTCTTCTATCCAGTTAGCATCTCTGTTATGTTCCACAGGATCTTCATAGATACTTCTCCAAAATGTTATCTATTTCCTCTTTTTTTGGTGGTCTATCAGTTCCTTTTACCTTATTTCCCAATGCTCTATAAAACTTTTTTGACTCATCAGTAAATTGTTTATTTTGTGCTTTTCCCTTATATTTATATTTGTATCTTTCTAAGTTTGTCTGCCTGCTTTGAAATTTTTAGGTTTTTATCTCCAACAGTGCATAATAGATCCTGGTTCATTCTAATAATGTGCATTGCTTTTATCACATCTATCTTTCTTAATATTTTTGTTGATCTGTTCTCTCTTTTATAATCTTCTAACAATGACACTTTTGTCTTAGCTGCTTTATAGTTTTCTCTATTCGATATTTCCATGATGGTATTTGCTTTCGCCCCCTCTTTTCCCTTGCTACTCTATGTTCCTGTGGTAGAACTTTATCAGTTATTAATTTAGCAGCACATTTATATATTCTATTTGCTTCTGTTATATTGCATGGGTCTCTATGGACAGTCCTAATTACTGTGTTCATTTTTTTATCAAGCTTCTGACCTTTTGGGTAATCTTCTGCAGTCCATTTCTCTCTGATCTTGATATATCTGTCTTTGTCTATTAAATCAAGCAACTCTTCTCTTAACTCCTTTTCTTCCATACTGAGGGCACATCCCTTGTTTTCCATTTCCTGAGGGCATTCTATAGAAAGTTCTATAGCATCTTCCTGTGGCTCCCTCCAATTTTATCCTGTGTCATCTGCTGCTCTGTCATATGGGAACTCACTGACCTTTCACTCCTCAACATTGACTGCATCAGAGTTTCTACAGTTTCCTGTTCCTTTTCTTGCTGTCTAGCTTTAAGTGAGCCTTTATACTGGTTTCCTGTGGAAGGCTCCAAAATATCTTGATATGGCACCTGACCAATTGCTTCCTGTTCCACTGGTTTCCCCTTAACTTGGATAGTCCAGGGAGGTACATCTCATGTCATTCACACCAACATGGGCAATGACAGAGTCATAGTTGTACTTGTTGTGAAGTTGCTTGAGTGCATCCATTATGTGGTGGATCCTGGCAGCTGACAGTAACTTTCTCCTTGTTTAGCCTGGTGAGTGGAACATCAGTGTGCCTGACTATAGAGTCACCTATGACTAGAGTGTTGGTGTACGTTGTTATGCCTTATGGGCTGTGGTTGAGTGGCACACCTAGTTTGTGGGCTATGTGTCATTTGGGTTGTGTTGGGGGGGTGAAGTTGCTTGCTTTTCTGCTTTGGAGGGCTCCGTTGCTTGGGCAGATTTTTATTGAGAGCCTCCGCAAATGTAGGTGTGTTTTGTGTTTCTATGTGTGTGTTTTGCTGGTGTAGGTTTTGAGGGACTATGTGATGAGTGTGGTGTGGTGCAAGTGTTTACCTTTTCCTCTTGACTGTCTAGTCCATTCTTGGCTGAAGAGAGCTTTGCTTCCAGTTTAGCTATATAAGTGCATCTCTCACAGGTTGTAGTATTGGGAAGTAGGAGGCGAGGGTTATCTGTGTACATGAGGCAATTGCTGCATTGCCCCAAGATGCCCAGATTCATCAGGTAGACAGGAAAAAACACCGGGAGCTGACCATTAGACATGCCTGGATAGGTGCTTATTTATTAAGTACTAAAAACTGTTTTCCTCATGAGGAAAGTTGAGTGCTGTAGTAATTAGTACCTTATTTAGTGCTTACACACACTCAGGTCACTTCACAACAAGTACAAATATGACTCTGTCATTGTCCATGTTGATGTGAATGACCTGAGATGTACCTCCCTGGACTACATGAAGAGGGAAATGGAGGAGCTCTCCGATCTTGTAGCCCGGGCAAATATGACCCTAGCACTGAGTAGTATCCTGCCATCACTCAGAATGATACCACAGTACAAGGACAAAATGATTGACTTCAACAATTGGCTAAGCTTCTGGTGTCATTCTAAGGGGATCCAGCATCTGTCTGCCTGGGATGACATGATCGACAGACCACGATGCTTTGCCAGAGATGGCCTGCACCTTTCACACTTGGGATTCTGGATATTGGCTAAGGCTCTTGCCACCCCTTTAGTGCCTTTTTTAGGCAAGGTTCAAATGACAAATTCACCACTGTAACAAGTACAAGCAAGCAAAATCTGAGGGTAATGCTACATAATGATAGAAATCTAAAACTCAAAATGCACTCACTCGAGGCACTCCTTAAAATGGAGAACATCCCCATCTGTGCAGTGTCAGAGACCTGGTTCAAGGCTCCAGGGAGCACCCCTGCATTACCAGGCTATAATTCATACCACACCTTTCGGCCATCCAACCTGCACCGAAACACTAAAGGCGGAGGTGTGTCCATATTCATTAAGGATATCCACACCTCCAGGTTAGCTGCTCAGCCTAGTGCATCCGAGATTATCCAAGTGCAACTAACTCTGGGTAAGACTGCAATCCAAATTGTAGCTTGATACAGATCCCCCTCCATGCCCCAGGATTCCCACTGCTCATTTCATGATACACTGGAAAATATTAGGATACAACCAAACACCCTAATAATGGGTGATTTCAACAACCCCACCATTAACTGGCAAACTACTAATGTATCGACTCTTTTGCTCATCGTTTTCTGGAATTCATAAATTCCAACGCCTCTGATCAACTTATCCACACCCCCACCAGGGCCAGCAATATCCTACACCTGGTCATTACCAACATGGGTGACCGGTGTTCCACACCAAAGGTCAATTTCTCGTTTGGTCAGATCCGACCACAAGCTAATCACCCTAGACATCCACATCCTGCCCCCCCCCCCCAATTAGGGAAACTACTGTAAAAAATTTCTCCAAAGCCAACTTCATGCTTCTTAAGACAGAAGTGGCAAACTTCACGTCACCCATGCAGACGGACAATAGAGGTACGACTGTTGAATCCTACACAATTGCACTTTATAAGCACTTACGCAATTGCATGGATCGTGCTATCCCTAACAGTACAAAGATGCTAGCCTCAAAAAAATGAAGCCATCTGGTGCTCCCTTGCCATAAACAAACCCAACAACAGAAGAAAGAATGTGTTGCAAAAAAGAGTAAAATTCCATGATTGGAGGAACTCCCTGGTTAGCCTCAGTAAGAAGCTGAGATCCCTCATAAAATCCTCTAAAGCTAGTTATGAAAACAAAATTGCCACTGATTCTAAAGACAACCACAAAGCATTTTGTAGCTATGTCAAGAATCTCAATGGCAACACTCAGACCTGCTTTGAGTTATAGCACAATGGCACTAAATATACAGAACCAACTGATATTGCCAACATTCTGGCAGATAGGTTCAGTGCTAACTTTACCCCCCCCCCACCCCCTAAAGGGAGCATCTCTATGCCGGAAGAATGCAAAGTTCCTGTAATCACAGCTGCACAGGTAAAAACCACATTCTCCAAAGCCAAGAACACAGCATCCATAGGACGTGACAACATCCCAGGCTATGTTCTACACAAACTACAGAACAAACTGGCACCCCACCTAAGTACCATATTCAATCATAGCCTCACCTCAGGCTTTATGCCCATGGAAAGGTGCACAGCGATGGTTATCCCACTCCACAAAGGGGGAGCCACCACGGACCCTGGGAACTACCACCCCATTAGCCTGACGAGCCTGGTCTGCAAGGCCATGGAATGTATCATCATGGAACTTATAAACAAAAACATTGGTAATCTCCAAACTCTGGACCCCAATCAGTTTGGGTTTGTAAAATGCAGATCATGTCTCCAAAACTTTGAAGCAGTCACCAAAGCCATAGACAAGGGTAAGGTGGTTCACACAGCCTATCTAGATCTTGCCAGGGTTTTCAACACCATTCCCCACTCTGGAATTATAGATAAACTCACTAAACTAGATATAAATCCCTATGTCACAAGATGGGTTGCCAATTGGCTCACTGACAGAACCCATACTGTGAAAGTAGAAGTCTCCAAATCCGACTTCAGACCAGTGACAAGTGGAGTACCACAGGGTTCAGTCCTGGGTCCTCTCCTGTTTGTTTTCTACTTCTCCGAAGTACAGGCTAGCACAAAAGTTCTTTGGCTAATGAAGTTTGCAGATGACTGCAAACTAGCAGCCATAATCGAAACTCCTAATGATGTGGACATACTTCAAAAAGGCCTCAGTGAGACAGATGCCTGGTGTCAAAGCCATGGCCTCAAGCTCAATGCTAAAAAGTGCACTGTCATCCCCTTTGGTAAAAAGTCTGTACCCATGAACTACCACATAGGCGGCAGTAAACTTAACACTGAAAGTGAGATACGAGATCTTGGAACACAGGTGGACAGTAGTCTCTCCTTTGATAATCACATCGCCACAGTAGTCAGGAAATCCTTCTATGTGGCACACCTCAACACAAAAGGTTTCTCATCCAGGAAAAGAGGTTATTGTTCCCCTCTACTCGTCACTCAGACCCAATATAGAGTACAATGCCCCTTTTGGCATGTACCTCACAAGACTTGTACAACTGGAAAGGCCGCAGAAATACCTCACAAAGAGGATTACCAGCCTCAAACAGATGCCCTATGCAGACAGTCTCAAAAATATCCAGCTTTACTCCGATGCATATCGCCTACTCAGAGGCGACCTCTGCCTAACATACAAAGCTATGTCAAACCCAAAGTTGTTGGACATGCTCCACGTAAAGAAATCCCAATCTCTCTGAGCTACACGCTCTAGGGAGCTAAACCTTGTCACCACAATAAACAGAACATGCTGGAAGGATAGATTCTTGTTCCAGAGACTTCGCTTACTCTGGAACAAGCTACCTATCTATATCAAACAAAGCTCCTCATTAGCATGCTTCAAGAAAAATCCTGATGATTGGATGGGAAATAGGAAATTCACCCCGGGGATCACTTCTGTGGCTCTGCTCGACAGTGGCACAGGAAAATAAATTTCTTGGGTGGCAAAAGCCAGGGTACCTTTTTGGCTAGGCTTATATAGGTCATAGGGCCAATAGCCTAGTACCTACCTATGAATCTATGAATCCATTGCTTTATCCTGTTGCGGTGCTTTCTGCATTTGATTTTCTACACTGAATCCTTCTCTTTGCAGCTGTTCCATTACCTCAATTTCTATTTCTTTGATTTCTCCATTACTAATCACTTTTTCTACTTTTCCTCTTAGTCTTATTTTTTGTATTGTTAAAGTTTTCCATATCTGGATTCCTTTGCCTATATTTTTCTTCAAATATCTTTGGTGCTGCTCTTTTTGTATTCGTTAGTTTTGCTTTCTCTTTTGCATAAATATTACACCATATTAAATCTCTTTTCCTTTCCCCTGTCCATAGTTCTTCTTCACGTTTCCTCATCTTCTTGCTTTTCCTTATTCTGGGGACTCATTCCATCCTGCTGTGATGAAACCTGTTTTAGACATTCTATATTAAATCCTTCACTTTGCAGGCACTCCATAACTTCAACTTCTATTTCTTTAACTTCTGCTTTACTAATCATCTTTTCTGCATTAAATCTTTGTGCTTTTAGTCTTTTGTTATGAAATTTTCCATATCTGGATGCCTCTGCCTGTATTTTTCTTCGAATATCTTTGAGACTGCCTTCTCCATATTAGTTAACTTGGCTTTCTCCTTTGCATAAATATTACACCATATGAAATCTCTTCTGCCCACTGTGACAACACCGATGTCTCACCAAGCACATCTTCTGTTCTGTGCAAAACTCTTGTCACACATGGTGCATTTACATGGCTTCTTCCCACTATGGGTATAGTGGTGCATCAGCAAGTAATGCTTGTTTACAAAACTCTTGTCACATGTGGTGCATTTATATGGTTTCTGCCTTTTTTAATTTCTCCAAGTCTTTTGGGTTTCAAATACCATGACGGGAATGGACCCCATTCCTAAGTCAAAGTACAATTAAAGTTCATGAAATTAGTATTGTTTCACGCTTTGATGACAGCCAAAAGTGCTCTTCAGTGCACCTGCAATGTGCTCAGTAATGACTCCTTCTGCAATTCGTATGGTGTTACATGAATTGGTAACATATCTAAATACCATTGTAAATTATTTTTTATACGACCAGTTGCTCCTACTACTACTGGAACTGTCTGGGTATCTTTCTTCCACATGGCTCTCATTTCTGCCTGCAGATTGAGGTATTTTATGACTTTGTGCCTGTCTGTACGCAAGACACTGTAGTCACTAGGTGTGGCTATTTCAATGATCAATGCTACTTTTGTCTTCTTTTCTTGGACCCCTATATCTGGTTTTCTAGCATCTATCTTTTGAACTGTTGGTATTGGGTGATCCCATGTAATATAAACTTCATCATTTTCTAGAATTCTTTGTGGCTCATGTTTCCAGTGTTTTTCAGCCACTTCAGAACCATAATGTCTGTACAATCTCCAGTGCAGCAGTGTCACCACATCATTATGCCTTTCAGTATACAGCCTCTCTGCCATTAGTGCATTGCAACCAGCAACAAGGTGTGTGACTGTTTCCAATTCGGTTCCACAAAACCTACATTTATCTCTTTCTCCTACATGTTCAATGGACTTTATAAACCAGCGTGTATGCGGGCCACTATCTTGAGCTGCCAATATTAACCTTTCATTTCTTGATGTGAGTTCACCTCTCCTTAACCATTCCTGTGTTCATTCTTGATCAACATGAGGCTCTTCCAGAAGTTTTCTGTACTTGCAGCTATATTTATGTTTATTCCACATTTCATGCCTTCTCATCTGGTCCTTCACCTTATATTCTTTCTTTTGTTTTTTAGCACATTCACTTGCTGCCTGGTTTTTATCTACTTCTGGTTTACTCTCCATTCCTGCTTGATGTCGATATGCTTCTGCTAAATTAAGCAGAGATGTCATCTTAGATTTATTCTCCTCATGTTTCAAAACTTTAACCACATTAGGATCTTGTGAGGTCAGTAGATATGTGTGGAGTCCCACAATTGCAGATCTATACATGTAATCAATTTCAAGGAGTCCCATTCCTCCTTCAGAATGGGGAATATATAATCCTGGTATACACTGATTTTTTATAAATCATTTGGTGGGCATGAAACATCCTTCTTGTTTTAATACCCACTCTATCCAACACTTTTTGGGGCCAGTCAATCACTCCAGAGCTATAAGTTAGGACAGGAACAGCAAACTGATTTGCACCTTGAATCTTGTCCCTAGGTGTCAATACTGTTTTCAGGATTAATTTAAGTCTTCTACAGTACTCCTTACTAAGCTTTATTTGCATTTGTTCATGTTTTATTGCTGATCCTTCAATTCCCAAGTATTTATACACCCCCCCTCTTGCTCAAGTTCTTTTATATCACATTCTTGTCCCAAACTGACGTTTTCCTGGTGCTGCAATTTTCCTTTTTTAAAGGCTGCTTTTGCACATTTATCAAGACCAAATGACATTGCAATATCATCTGAAAAAGTTTTGACAACATGTAGCTGTGCTTTCAATTCCTCATCTGATGAGCTATACAATTTTAAATCATCGACAAACAGAAGATGAGAAGTCATTAGACTGTTGTTTTCTAGAAACCAAATTGTAGCCATAGCCTAAGCTGTTAAGTAGATAGCTTAATGGCAAGGCAGAATAGCAACAGAGACAGAGAGTCACCCTGGAATATCCACCTTTTGAATTTTTATCCCTGGGATAATAATCTGTCCTTTATCATAGCTTAATTGCAAAGTGGCCAGCCACTGTTTCATGGTTACTGTAATGTAGTCAATCAGTGTAGGGTGTATCTTATACATTTTTAAGCACTCTTTTATCCATGAATGTGGGATACTATCAAATGCTTTTTTGTAGTCAATGCATGCTATACTTAGGTTCTTCCCCTTCTTACAGTTCTCCACTATAACTTTGTTTAACAACAAATGGTCCTTTGTTTCATATGACTTTCTTTTATTGCCATTTTGTTCTACTGGCCATAACTGAGTTTTCTTCCAAATGAGTATAAACTCTGTCGGCGTCAATTCCAGTGTATAGTTTGTATGTTGTTGGAAAACAAGTTATTAGTCTATAATTTTTAGGGTAGCTTGCAGGTTGACTCTTAAGTAAGAGCATTGTTTTACTTGTTGTTAAACATTGCGGTGTATGTTCGGGGTGCGCATATAAATAGTTCTTACTTATGGCTAAATCCTCGTGCAAAGAAGTTAATACTTTAAGCCAAAAGTTAGGTACTGCATCTGTGCCTGGGGTTTTCCAGTTAGAGGCTTTTCTGAACTTTATTTCAATCTCTCTGGCTGTTATTTTATCCCATTTCATATCCTGTACCTTTAAACTTCTTATTCTTTCTTTTACTTCATCTATCCATTTAGCATATTTTCTATGTTCAATAGGGTCTTCATAGAAACATCTCCAAAATGTATCTACTTTCTCTTTTTTTGGCGGTCTATCAATTCCTTTTACCTTATTTCCCACTTCTCTATAAAACTTTTTTGGGTCATCAGTAAATGGTTTATTTTGTGCTTTTCCCTTAAATTTCTCATCCTATCTTCTAAGTCTTTCCACCTGTTTCGTAATTTTTAGTTTATCTCCAATAGTGCATTATAGATCCTGGTCTGTTCTAATATTGTGCATTGCTTTTATCACATCTATCTTTCTTAACATTTTTGTTGATCTGTTCTCTCTTTTATAATCTTCTAACAATGACACTTTTGTCTTAGCTGCTTTATAGTTTTCTCTATTCGATGTTTCCATGATGGTATTCGCTTTCTCCCCCTCTTTTCCCTCTCTACCCTATGTTCCTGTGGTAGAACTTTATCAGTTATTAATTTAGCAGCACAGTAATACATTCTGTTTACTTCTGTTATATTGCATGGATCTCTATGGACAGTCCTAATTACTGTGTTCATTTGTTTTATCAAGCTTCTGACTTTTGGGGTTTTATTAACCTGCAGTTTATTTTTCTCATTGATCATGATATGTCTGTCTTTGTCTATTAAATCAAGCAACTTTTCTCTTAACTCCTTTTCTTCCATACTGAGGGCACATCCCTTCTTTTCCATTTCCTGTGGGCATTCAATAGAAAGTTCTATAAAATCTTCTTGTGGCACATTCTCTTCAATTTGATCCTGAGTCATCTGCTGCTCTGTCATACGGGAACTCACTGGCCTATCTCTCCTCAACATTGACTGCATCAGTTTCTACAGTTTCCAGTTCCTTTCCTTGCTGTCTAGCTTCAAGTGAATGTTTATATTGGTTTCCTGTGGAAGGCTCCAAAATATCTTGATATGGCACCTGACCAATTGCTTCCTGTTCCACTAGTTTCCCCTTAACTTGGATATTCATTGCCCTGTCATGTTGTGGTGCTTTCTGCATTTGATTTTCTACACTGAATCCTTCTCTTCGCAGCTGTTCAGTTACCTCAATTTCTATTTCTTTGACTTCTCCATTACTCATCTCTTTTTCTACTTTTCCTCTTAGTCTTATTTTTTGCATTGTAAAGTTTTCCATATCCGGATTCCTTTGCCTATATTTTTCTTCAAATATATTTGGTGCTGCTCTTTTTGTATTGGTTAGTTTTGCTTTCTCCTTTGCATAAATATTATAACATATTAAATCTCTTTTCCTTTCCCCTGACCATATTTCTTCTTAACATGTCTTCTTACTTCTTCCTCCTGTGAAACACCATGCTAGTCATAAAATGTCTTCTTATTTCTTCCTCCTGTGAAACACAATGCTAGTTATAACATGTCTTCTTACTTCTTCCTCCTGTGAAATACCAAGCTAGTCATAGCATGTCTTCTTAATTCTTCCTCCTGTGAAACACCATGCTAGTCATAACACGTCTTCTTACTTCTTCCTCCTGTGAAACACCATGCTAGTCATAAGATGTCTTCTTACTTCTTCCTCCAGTGAAACACCATGCTAGTTGTAACATGTCTTCTTACTTCTTCCTCCTGTGAAACACCATGCTAGTTGTAACATGTGTTCTTACTTCTTCCTCCTGTGAAACACCATGCCAGTCATAACATGTCTTCTTAATTCTTCCTCCCATGAAACACCATGCTAGTCATAACACATTTTCTTACTTCTTCCGCCTGTGAAACACCATGCTAGTTGTAACATGTCTTCTTACTTCCTCCTCCTGTGACACACCATGCTCATCGTAACACTTCTTACATCTTCCTCCTCTGAAACACCATGCTAGCCATAACATGTCTTCTTACTTCTTCCTCCCGTGACACACCATGCTAGACATAACACATCTTCTTAATTCTTCCTCCTGTGAAATACCATGCTAGTTGTAACCTCTTCTTTCTTCTTCCTCCTATGAAACACCATGCTAGTCGTAACACGTCTTCTTACTTCTTCCTTTTGTGAAACATCGTGCCAGTTATAACACATCTTCTTACTTCCTCCTGTGAAACACCATACTAGTCATAACATGTCTTCTTACTTTTTCCTCCTGTGAAACACCATGCTAGTCATAACACGTCTTCTTACTTCTTCCTCCTGTGAAACACCATGCTAGTCGTAGCATGTTTTCTTACTTCCTCCGCCTGTGAAAAATCATGCTAGTCATAACATGTCTTTTTTCTTCTTCTCCTGTAAAACATCATGCTAGTCATAACATGTCTTCTTACTTCTTCTTCCTGTGAATCATCATGCTAGTCGCAACATTTCTTTTTATTTCTTCCTCCTGTGAAACACCATGCTAGTCGTACCATGTTTTTTTACTTCTTCCTCCTGTGAAACACCATTCTAGTCGTAACACGTCTTCTTACTTCTGTCTCCTGTGAAACACCATGCTAGTCATAACATGACTTCTTACTTCTTTCTCCCATGGCACACCATGCTAGTCATAACACATTTTCTGACTTCTTCCTCCTGTGTAACACAAAGCTAGTTGTAAGATCTTCTTCCTTCTTCCTCCTGTGAAACACCATGCTAGACGTAACACATCTTCTTACTTTTTCTTCCAGTGAAACACAATGCTAGTCGTTACACTTCTTACATCTTCCTTCTGTGAAACACCATGCTAGCCATAAAATTTCTTCTTACTTCTTCCTCCCGTGACACACCATGCTAGACATAACACATCTTCTTACTTCTTCCTCCTGTGAAACACCATGCTAGTTGTAACATCTTCTTCCTTCTTCCTCCTATGAAACACCATGCTAGACGTAACACATTTTCTTACTTCTTCCTCTTGTGAAACACCATGCTAGTCATAACACGTCTTCTTACTTCTTCTTTTTGTGAAACATCATGCTAGTTATAACACGTCTTCTCACTTCCTCCTGTGAAACATCATACTAGTCATAAAATGTCTTCTTACTTCTTCCTCCAGTGAAACACCTTGCTAGTTGTAACATGTTTTCTTACTTCTTCCTCCTGTGAAACATGCTAGTCATAACATGTCTTCTTGCTTCTTCTTCCTGGGAAACATCATGCTAGTTATAACACGTCTTCTTACTTCTTCCTCCTGTGAAACACCATGCTAGTTGTAACACATCTTCTTACTTCTTTCTCCTATGAAACACCATGCTAGTCGTAACATGTCTTCTTAATTCTTCTTCCTGTGAAACACCGTTCTAGTCATAACACGACTTCCTACTTCTTAATACTATAAAACACCGAGCTAGTCGTAACACTTACTCATAATTCTTCCTCCTGTGAAACAGCATGCTAGTCGAAACATGTCTTCTTACTTCTTTGCCCTGTGAAACACCATGCTAGACGTAACATGTCTTCTTACTTCTTCCTCCTGTGATACACCATGCTAGATGTAACACATCTTCTCACTTCTTCCTCCTGTGAAACACCATGCTAGTTGTAACATCTTCTTACTTCTTCCTCCTAAGAAACACCATGCAGGACGTAACACATCTTCTTATTTCTTCCTCTTGTGAAACACCATGCTAGTCCTAACATGTCTTCTTCTTCTTTCTCCTGAGAAACATCATGCTAGTTATAACACGTCTTCTTACTTTCTCCTGTGAAACACCATACTAGTCATAACAAGTCTTCTTACTTCTTCCTCCTGTGAAACCCCAAGCTAGTCATAACACGACTTCTTATTTCTTCTTCCTGTGAAACGCCATGCTTGTCATAACATGTCTTTTTACTTCTTCCTCCTGTGAAAAACCATGCTAGTCAAAACATGTCTTTTTACTTCTTCCTCCTGTGAAAAACCATGCTAGTCATAAGACGTCTTCTTACGTCTTCCTCCTGTGAAACCCCAGCTAATCATAACATGTCTTCTTACTTCTTCCTATTGTGAAACACCATGCTAGTTTTAACACGTCTTCTTACTTCTTCCTCCAGTGAAACACCATGCTAGTCGTAACACATCTTCTTACTTCTTCCTCCTGTGAATCACCATGCTAGTCATAACATGTCTTCTTACTTCTTCCTCCTTTGAAACACCATGCTAGTCATAAAATGTCTTCTTATTTCTTCCTCCTGTGAAACACCATGCTAGTCATAACACGTCTTCTTACTTCTTCCTCCTGTGAAACACCATGCTAGTCATAAGATGTTTTCTTACTTCTTCCTCCAGTGAAACACCATGCTAACCATAAGATGTCTTCTTACTTCTTCCTCCTGTTAAACACCATGCTAGTTGTAACATCTTCTTACTTCTTCCTCCTGTGAAACACCATGCTAGTTGTAACATGCCTTCTTACTTCTTCGTACTGTGAAACACCATGCTAGTTGTAACAAGTCTTCTTACTTCTTCCTCCTGTGAACACCATGCTAGTCATAACATCTGTTCGTACTTCTTCCTTCTGTGAAACACCATGCCAGTCATAACACATTTTTCTTACTTCTTCCTCCTGTGAAACACCATGCTAGTCGTAACAGATCTTCTTACTTCTTACTCCTGAGAAACACCATGATGGTCGTAACACGTCTTCTTACTTCTTCCTCCTGTAAAACATCATGCTATTTGTAACGTCTTCTTACTTCTTCCTCCTGTGAAACACCATGCTAGTTGTAACATGTCTTCTTACTTCCTCCTGTGAAACACCATTCTAGACGTAACACATCTTCTTACTTTTTCCTCCTGTGAAACACCATGCTAGTCATAACATCTTCCTCCTGTGAAACACCATGCTAGTCATAACATGTCTTCTTTCTTCCTCCTGTGAAACACCATGCTAGTCATAACATCTTCTTACTTCTTCCTCCTGTGAAACACCATGCTAGTCATAACATGTGCTAGTACATAATCTTCTTACTTCTTCCGCCTGTGAAACACCATCCAAGTCATAACACATCTTCTTACTTCCTCCTGTGAAACAGTATGCTAGTCGTAACATGCCTTCGTACTTCTTCCTCCTGTGAAACACTATGCTAGTCAAAACTTCTTTTTACTTCTTCCTCCTGTGAAACACCATGCTACTCGTAACACGTCTTCTTACTTCTTCCTCCTGTGAAACACCATGCTAGTCATAACATGTCTTCTTACTTCTTCCTCCTGTGAAACACCATGCTAGTCATAACACATCTTCCTACTTCTTTCTCCTGTGAAACACCATGCTAGTTGTAACATCTTCTTACTTCTTCCTCCTGTGAAACACCATGCTAGTCATAACATCTTCTTACTTCTTCCTCCTGTGAAACACCATGCTAGTCATGTTATCTTCTTACTTCTTCCTCCTGTGAAACACCATGCTAGTCATAACACGTCTTCTTACTTCTTCCACCTGTGAAACATCATGCTTGTCACAACACATTCTTCTTCTTCCTCCTGTGAAACACCATACTAGTCATAACATGTCTTCTTACTTTTTCCTCCTGTGAAACACCATGCTAGTCATAACACGTCTTCTTACTTCTTCCTCCTGTAAAACATCATGCTTGTCACAACACATCTATCTACTTCTTCCTCTTGTGAAACATCACACTAGACGCAAAATGTCTTCTTACTTCTTCCTCCTGTGAAACACCATGCTAGTCGTAACATGTTTTCTTACTTCTTCATCCTGTGAAACATCATGCTAGTCATAACATGTTTTCTTTCTTCTTTTCCTGTAAAACGTCATGCTAGTCATAACATGTCTTCTTACTTCTTCCTCTTGTGAATCATCATGCTAGTCGCAACATTTCTTCTTATTTCTTCCTCCTGGGAAACACCATGCTAGTCATAACATGTCTTCTTACTTCTTCCTCCTGTGAAACAGCATGCTAGTCAAAACATGTCTTCTTACTTCTTTGTCCTGTGAAACACCATGCTAGTCATAACATGTCTTCTTACTTCCTCCTACTCCTGTGAAACATCATGCTAGCTGTAACAGGTCTTCTTACTTCTTCCTCCTGTGAAACACCATGCTAGTTGTAACATGTGTTCTTACTTCTTCCTCCTGTGAAACACCATGCTAGTCATAACATGTCTTCTTACTTCTTCCTCCCATAACACACCATGCTAGTCATAAGACATTTTCTTACTTCTTCCTCCTGTGAAATACCATGCTAGTTGTAACACGCCTTCTTACTTCCTCCCTGTGAAACACCATTCTAGTCCTTCTTACTTCTTCCTCCTGTGAAACACCATGCTAGTTGTAACATCTTTGTTCTTCCTCCTATGAAACACCATGCTAGTTGTAACATCTTCTTACTTCTTCCTCCTGTGAAACACCATGCTAGTCAAAACATGTCATCTTATTTCTTCCTCCTGTGAAACACCATGCTAGTCATAACATGTCTTCTTACTTTTTCCTCCTGTGATACACCATGCTAGTCATAACATGTCTTCTTACTTTTTCCTCCTGTGAAACACCATGTTAGTCATACATTTCACTTCTTCCTCCTGTGAAACACCATGCTAGTCATAACACGTCTTCTTTTTCTTCCTCCTGTTAAACACCGTTAACTTGTGTCTTCTTACTTCTTCCTCCTGTGAAACACCATCCTAGTCATAACCGCTATCTTTTTCTTTTTCTGAAACACCATGCGAACACCTTTTTGTAGCGAATACGCTCTTTCTCTCTTCCTCCTATAAAACACTGGCGGCACATCTTCTTATTTTGTCTTTCTATGAAACACCATGCTAGTCGTAACATCTTCTTACTTCTTCCTCCTGTGAAACACCATTCTAGTCATAACACGTTTTCCTACTATACTTCTTCTTACTTCTTTGTCCTGTGAAACACCATGCTAGTCATAACATGTCTTCTTACTTCCTCCTCCTATGAAACACCATGCTAGACATAGCATGTCTTCTTACTTCTTCCTCCTGTGACACACCATGCTAGACATAACACATCTTCTCACTTCTTCCGACTGTGAAACACCATGCTATTTGTGACATCTTCTTACGTCTTCTTTCTGTGAAACATTATGCTAGTTATAACACATGTTCTTACTTCCACCTGTGAAACACCATGCTAGTCATAACAAGTTTTCTTACTTCTTCCTCCTGTGGAACCCCAAGCTAGTCATAACACGACTTCTTATTTCTTCTTCCTGTGAAACGCCATGCTAGTCATAACATGTCTTTTTACTTCTTCCTCCTGTGAAAAACCATGCTAGTCATAAGACGTCTTCTTACGTCTTCCTTCTGTGAAACGCCAGCTAATCATAACATGTCTTCTTACTTCTTCCTGTTGTGAAACACCATGCAAGCCGTAACACGTCTTCTTACTTCTTCCTCCTGTGAATCACCATGCTAGTCATAACATGTCTTCTTACTTCTTCCTCCTGTGAAACACCATGCTAGTCATAACATGTCTTCTTACTTCCTCCTCCTATGAAACACCATGCTAGACATAGCATGTCTTCTTACTTCTTCCTCCTGTGAAACACCATGCTAGTCATAACACGTCTTCTTACTTCTTCCTACTGTGAAACTCCACCCTAGTCGTAACACGTCTTCTTACTTCCTACTCCTGTGAAACATCATGCTAGCTGTAACAGGTCTTCTTACTTCTTCCTCCTGTGAAACACCATGCTAGTTGTAACATGTGTTCTTACTTCTTCCTCCTGTGAAACACCATGCTAGTCATAACATGTCTTCTTACTTCTTCCTCCCATAACACACCATGCTAGTCATAAGACATTTTCTTACTTCTTCCTCCTGTGAAATACCATGCTAGTTGTAACACGTCTTCTTACTTCCTCCTCCTGTGAAACACCATTCTAGTCAAAACACGTCTTCTTACTTCTTCCTCCTGTGAAACACCATGCTAGTTGTAACATCTTTGTTCTTCCTCCTATGAAACACCATGCTAGTTGTAACACATCTTCTTACTTCTTCCTCCTGTGAAACACCATGCTAGTCAAAACATGTCTTCTTAATTCTTCCTCCTGTGAAACACCATGCTAGTCATAACATGTCTTCTTACTTTTTCCTCCTGTGATACACCATGCTAGTCATAACACGTCTTCTTACTTCTTTCTCCTGTGAAACACCATGTTAGTCATAACATGTCTTTTCACTTCTTCCTCCTGTGAAACACCATGCTAGTCATAACACGTCTTCTTTTTTCTTCCTCCTGTTAAACACCGTGCTAGTTGTAACGTGTCTTCTTACTTCTTCCTCCTGTGAAACACCATCCTAGTCATAACACGTCATCTTACTTTTTCCTCCTGTGAAACACCATGCTAGAAGTAACTTCTTCTTACTTCTTCCTCATATGAAACACCTTTGTAGACGTAACACGTCTTCTTACTTCTTCCTCCTATAAAACACTATACTAGCCGTAGCACATCTTCTTATTTTGTCTTTCTATGAAACACCATGCTAGTCGTAACATCTTCTTACTTCTTCCTCCTGTGAAACACCATTCTAGTCATAACACTTTTTCCTACTTCTTCCTCCTATAAAACACCGAGCTAGTCGTAATACTTCTTCTTACTTCTTCCTCCTGTGAAACAGCATGCTAGTCATAACATGTCTTCTTACTTCCTCCTCCTATGAAACACCATGCTAGACAGCATGTCTTCTTACTTCTTCCTCCTGTGACACACCATGCTAGACATAACACATCTTCTCACTTCTTCCGACTGTGAAACACCATGCTATTTGTGACATCTTCTTACGTCTTCTTTCTGTGAAACATTATGGTAGTTATAACACATGTTCTTACTTCCACCTGTGAAACACCATGCTAGTCATAACAAGTTTTCTTACTTCTTCCTCCTGTGGAACCCCAAGCTAGTCATAACACGACTTCTTATTTCTTCTTCCTGTGAAACGCCATGCTAGTCATAACATGTCTTTTTACTTCTTCCTCCTGTGAAAAACCATGCTAGTCATAAGCCGTCTTCTTACGTCTTCCTTCTGTGAAACGCCAGCTAATCATAACATGTCTTCTTACTTCTTCCTGTTGTGAAACACCATGCAAGCCGTAACACGTCTTCTTACTTCTTCCTCCTGTGAATCACCATGCTAGTCATAACATGTCTTCTTACTTCTTCCTCCTGTGAAACACCATGCTAGTCATAACATGTCTTCTTACTTCTTCCTCCTGTGAAACACCATGCTAGTCATAAAATGTCTTCTTATTTCTTCCTCCTGTGAAACACCATGCTAGTCATAACACGTCTTCTTACTTCTTCCTACTGTGAAACTCCACCCTAGTCGTAACACGTCTTCTTACTTCCTACTCCTGTGAAACATCATGCTAGCTGTAACAGGTCTTCTTACTTCTTCCTCCTGTGAAACACCATGCTAGTTGTAACATGTGTTCTTACTTCTTCCTCCTGTGAAACACCATGCTAGTCATAACATGTCTTCTTACTTCTTCCTCCCATAACACACCATGCTAGTCATAAGACATTTTCTTACTTCTTCCTCCTGTGAAATACCATGCTAGTTGTAACACGTCTTCTTACTTCCTCCTCCTGTGAAACACCATTCTAGTCAAAACACGTCTTCTTACTTCTTCCTCCTGTGAAACACCATGCTAGTTGTAACATCTTTGTTCTTCCTCCTATGAAACACCATGCTAGTTGTAACACATCTTCTTACTTCTTCCTCCTGTGAAACACCATGCTAGTCAAAACATGTCTTCTTAATTCTTCCTCCTGTGAAACACCATGCTAGTCATAATATGTCTTCTTACTTTTTCCTCCTGTGATACACCATGCTAGTCATAACACGTCTTCTTACTTCTTTCTCCTGTGAAACACCATGTTAGTCATAACATGTCTTTTTACTTCTTCCTCCTGTGAAACACCATGCTAGTCGTAACACGTCTTCTTTTTTCTTCCTCCTGTTAAACACCGTGCTAGTTGTAACGTGTCTTCTTACTTCTTCCTCCTGTGAAACACCATCCTAGTCATAACACGTCATCTTACTTTTTCCTCCTGTGAAACACCATGCTAGAAGTAACTTCTTCTTACTTCTTCCTCATATGAAACACCTTTGTAGACGTAACACGTCTTCTTACTTCTTCCTCCTATAAAACACTATGCTAGCCGTAGCACATCTTCTTATTTTGTCTTTCTATGAAACACCATGCTAGTCGTAACATCTTCTTACTTCTTCCTCCTGTGAAACACCATTCTAGTCATAACACGTTTTCCTACTTCTTCCTCCTATAAAACACCGAGCTAGTCGTAATACTTCTTCTTACTTCTTCCTCCTGTGAAACAGCATGCTAGTCAAAACATGTCTTCTTACTTCCTCCTCCTATGAAACACCATGCTAGACAGCATGTCTTCTTACTTCTTCCTCCTGTGACACACCATGCTAGACATAACACATCTTCTCACTTCTTCCGACTGTGAAACACCATGCTATTTGTGACATCTTCTTACGTCTTCTTTCTGTGAAACATTATGCTAGTTATAACACATGTTCTTACTTCCACCTGTGAAACACCATGCTAGTCATAACAAGTTTTCTTACTTCTTCCTCCTGTGGAACCCCAAGCTAGTCATAACACGACTTCTTATTTCTTCTTCCTGTGAAACGCCATGCTAGTCATAACATGTCTTTTTACTTCTTCCTCCTGTGAAAAACCATGCTAGTCATAAGACGTCTTCTTCGTCTTCCTGTGAAACGCCAGCTAATCATAACATGTCTTCTTACTTCTTCCTGTTGTGAAACACCATGCAAGCCATAACACGTCTTCTTACTTCTTCCTCCTGTGAATCACCATGCTAGTCATAACATGTCTTCTTACTTCTTCCTCCTGTGAAACACCATGCTAGTCATAACATGTCTTCTTACTTCTTCCTCCTGTGAAACACCATGCTAGTCATAAAATGTCTTCTTATTTCTTCCTCCTGTGAAACACCATGCTAGTCATAACACGTCTTCTTACTTCTTCCTACTGTGAAACTCCACCCTAGTCGTAACACGTCTTCTTACTTCCTACTCCTGTGAAACATCATGCTAGCTGTAACAGGTCTTCTTACTTCTTCCTCCTGTGAAACACCATGCTAGTTGTAACATGTGTTCTTACTTCTTCCTCCTGTGAAACACCATGCTAGTCATAACATGTCTTCTTACTTCTTCCTCCCATAACACACCATGCTAGTCATAAGACATTTTCTTACTTCTTCCTCCTGTGAAATACCATGCTAGTTGTAACACGTCTTCTTACTTCCTCCTGTGAAACACCATTCTAGTCAAAACACGTCTTCTTACTTCTTCCTCCTGTGAAACACCATGCTAGTTGTAACATCTTTGTTCTTCCTCCTATGAAACACCATGCTAGTTGTAACACATCTTCTTACTTCTTCCTCCTGTGAAACACCATGCTAGTCAAAACATGTCTTCTTAATTCTTCCTCCTGTGAAACACCATGCTAGTCATAACATGTCTTCTTACTTTTTCCTCCTGTGATACACCATGCTAGTCATAACACGTCTTCTTACTTCTTTCTCCTGTGAAACACCATGTTAGTCATAACATGTCTTTTTACTTCTTCCTCCTGTGAAACACCATGCTAGTCGTAACACGTCTTCTTTTTTCTTCCTCCTGTTAAACACCGTGCTAGTTGTAACGTGTCTTCTTACTTCTTCCTCCTGTGAAACACCATCCTAGTCATAACACGTCATCTTACTTTTTCCTCCTGTGAAACACCATGCTAGAAGTAACTTCTTCTTACTTCTTCCTCATATGAAACACCTTTGTAGACGTAACACATCTTCTTACTTCTTCCTCCTGGAAAACACCATGCTAGTTGTAACATCTTCTTACTTCTTCCTCTTATGAAACACCATGATAGACGTAACACATCTTCTTACTTCTTCCTCTTATGAAGCACCATGCTAGACGTAACACATCTTCTTACTTCTTCCTCCTGTGAAACACCATGCTAGTCGTAACATGTCTTCTTACTTCTTCCTGCTGTGAAACACCATGCCAGTCATAACACGTCTTCTTACTTCTTCCTCCTGTGAAACACCATGCTGTTTGTAACCTGCCTTCTTACTTCTTCCTCCTGTGAAACACCATGCCAGCCCTAACACGTCTTCTTACTTCTTCCTCCTGTGAAACACCATGTTAGTCATAACATGTCTCCTTACTTCTTCCTCCTGTGAAACATCATGCTAGCTATAATATGTCTTCTTACTTCTTCCTCCAATGACACACCATGCTAGTCATAACACATTTTCTTACTTCTTCCTCCTGTGAAATACCATGCTAGTTGTAACACGTCTTCTTACTTCTTCCTCCTGTGAAACACCATGCTAGTCATAACGCATCTTCTTACTTCTTCCTCCTGTGAGACACCATGCTAGTCGTAACATGTCTTCTTACTTCCTCCTGTGAAATACCATGCTAGTCATAACACATCTTCTTACATCTTCCTCCTGTGAAACACCATGCAAGTTGTAACACGTGTTATTTCTTCCCCCTATAAAACACTATGCTAGTAGTAACACGTCTTCTTCCTTCTTCCTCCTGTTAAACACCATGCTAGTCATAACATGTCTTCTTACTTCTTCCTCCTGTGAAACACCATGCCAGTCATAACACATTTTTCTTATTTCTTCCTCCTGTGAAACACCATGCTAGTCGTAACAGATCTTCTTACTTGTTACTCCTGTGAAACACCATGATGGTCGTAACACGTCTTCTTACTTCTTCCTTCTGTGAAACATCATGCTAGTTATAACCCGTCTTCTTACTTCCTCCTGTGAAACACCATGCTAGTCATAACACGTCTTCTTACTTCTTCCTTCTGTGAAACATCATGCTAGTTATAACCCGTCTTCTTACTTTCTCCTGTGAAACACCATGCTAGTCATAAAATGTCTTCTTACTTCCTCCTGTGAAGCACCATGCTAGTCATAACATGTCTTCTTACTTCTTCCTGCTGTGAAACACCATGCCAGTCATAACAAGTCTTCTTACTTCTTCCTCCTGTGAAAGACCATGCTAATCTTAACACGTCCTCTTACTTCTTCCTCTTGTGAAACACCATGCAAGTCATAAGATGTCTTCTTACTTCTTCCTCCTGTGAAACGCCATGATAATCATAACATGTCTTCTTACTTCTTCCTCCTGTGAAACGCCATGATAATCATAACATGTCTTCTTACTTCTTCCTCCTGTGAAACACCATGCCAGCCATAACACGTCTTCTTACTTCTTCCTCCTGTGAAACACCATGCTAGTCGTAACATGTCTTCTTACTTATTCCTCCCGTGAAACACCATGCTAGTCATAATATGTCTTCTTACTTCTTCCTCCAATGACACACCATGCTAGTTGTAACACGTCTTCTTACTTCTTCCTCCTGTGAAACACCATGCTAGTTATAACACGTCTTCTTACTTTCTCCTGTGAAACACCATGCTAGTCATAAAATGTCTTCTTACTTTCTCCTGTGAAACACCATGCTAGTCATAACATGTCTTCTTACTTCTTCCTGCTGTGAAACACCATGCCAGTCATAACAAGTCTTCTTACTTCTTCCTCCTGTGAAACACCATGCTGTTTGTAACCTGCCTTCTTACTTCTTCCTACTGTGAAACTCCATGCTAGTCATAAGATGTCTTCTTACTTCTTCCTCCTGTGAAACGCCATGATAATCATAACATGTCTTCTTACTTCTTCCTCCTGTGAAACACCATGCTGGTTGTAACCTGCCTTCTTACTTCTTCCTACTGTGAAACTCCATGCTAGTTGTAACACGTCTTCTTACTTCTTCCTCCTGTGAAACACCATGCTAGTCATAACATGTCTTCTTACTTCCTCCTCCTGTGAAACACCATGCTAGTCATAATATGTCTTCTTACTTCTTCCTCCAATGACACACCATGCTAGTCATAACACATTTTCTTACTTCTTCCTCCTGTGAAATACCGTGCTAGTTGTAACACGTCTTCTTATTTCTTCCTCCTGTGAAACATCATGCTAGTCATAACGCATCTTCTTACTTCTTCCTCCTGTGAGACACCATGCTAGTCGTAACATGTCTTCTTACTTCCTCCTGTGAAATACCATGCTAGTCATAACACATCTTCTTACATCTTCCTCCTGTGAAACACCATGCAAGTTGTAACACGTGTTATTTCTTCCCCCTATAAAACACTATGCTAGTAGTAACACGTCTTCTTCCTTCTTCCTCCTGTTAAACACCATGCTAGTCATAACATGTCTTCTTACTTCTTCCTCCTGTGAAACACCATGCCAGTCATAACACATTTTTCTTATTTCTTCCTCCTGTGAAACACCATGCTAGTCGTAACAGATCTTCTTACTTGTTACTCCTGTGAAACACCATGATGGTCGTAACACGTCTTCTTACTTCTTCCTTCTGTGAAACATCATGCTAGTTATAACCCGTCTTCTTACTTTCTCCTGTGAAACACCATGCTAGTCATAAAATGTCTTCTTACTTCCTCCTGTGAAGCACCATGCTAGTCATAACATGTCTTCTTACTTCTTCCTGCTATGAAACACCATGCCAGTCATAACAAGTCTTCTTACTTCTTCCTCCTGTGAAACACCATGCTAATCTTAACACGTCCTCGTACTTCTTCCTCTTGTGAAACACCATGCAAGTCATAAGATGTCTTCTTACTTCTTCCTCTTGTGAAACGCCATGATAATCATAACATGTCTTCTTACTTCTTCCTCCTGTGAAACGCCATGATAATCATAACATGTCTTCTTACTTCTTCCTCCTGTGAAACACCATGCCAGCCATAACACTTCTTCTTACTTCTTCCTCCTGTGAAACACCATGCTAGTCGTAACATGTCTTCTTACTTATTCCTCCCGTGAAACACCATGCTAGTCATAATATGTCTTCTTACTTCTTCCTCCAATGACACACCATGCTAGTCATAACACATTTTCTTACTTCTTCCTCCTGTGAAATACCATGCTAGTTGTAACACGTCTTCTTACTTCTTCCTCCTGTGAAACACCATGCTAGTTATAACCCGTCTTCTTACTTTCTCCTGTGAAACACCATGCTAGTCATAAAATGTCTTCTTACTTTCTCCTGTGAAACACCATGCTAGTCATAACATGTCTTCTTACTTCTTCCTGCTGTGAAACACCATGCCAGTCATAACAAGTCTTCTTACTTCTTCCTCCTGTGAAACACCATGCTAATCTTAACACGTCCTCTTACTTCTTCCTCTTGTGAAACACCATGCTAGTCATAAGATGTCTTCTTACTTCTTCGTCCTGTGAAACGCCATGATAATCATAACATGTCTTCTTACTTCTTCCTCCTGTGAAACACCATGCTGGTTGTAACCTGCCTTCTTACTTCTTCCTACTGTGAAACTCCATGCTAGTTGTAACACGTCTTCTTACTTCTTCCTCCTGTGAAACACAATGACAGCCGTAACACGTCTTCTTACTTCTTCCTCCTGTGAAACACCATGCTAGTCATAACATGTCTTCTTACTTCTTCCTCCTGTGAAACACCATGCTAGTCATAATATGTCTTCTTACTTCTTCCTCCAATGACACACCATGCTAGTCATAACACATTTTCTTACTTCTTCCTCCTGTGAAATACCGTGCTAGTTGTAACACGTCTTATTATTTCTTCCTCCTGTGAAACACCATGCTAGTCATAACGCGTCTTCTTACTTCTTTCTCCTGTGCGACACCATGCTAGTCATAACATGTCTTCTTACTTCCTCCTGTGAAATACCATGCTAGTCATAACACATCTTCTTACATCTTCCTCCTGTGAAACACCATGCAAGTTGTAACACATGTTATTTCTTCCCCCTATAAAACACTATGCTAGTAGTAACACGTCTTCTTCCTTCTTCCTCCTGTTAAACACCATGCTAGTCATAACATGTCTTCTTACTTCTTCCTCCTGTGAAACACCATGCCAGTCATAACACATTTTTCTTACTTCTTCCTCCTGTGAAACACCATGCTAGTCGTAACAGATCTTCTTACTTCTTACTCCTGAGAAACACCATGATGGTTGTAACACGTCTTCTTACTTCTTCCTCCTGTAAAACATCATGCGATTTGTAACGTCTTCTTACTTCTTCCTCCTGTGAAACACCATGCTAGTTGTAACATGTCTTCTTACTTCCTCCTGTGAAACACCATTCTAGACGTAACACATCTTCTTACTTTTTCCTCCTGTGAAACACCATGCTAGTCATAACATGTCTTCTTACTTCTTCCTTTTGTGACATACCATGCTAGTTGTAACATGCCTTTTTCTTTCTTCCTCCTGTGAAACACCATGCTAGTCATAAAACGTCTTCTTATTTCTTCCTCCTGTGAAACACCATGCTAGTCATAACATGTGTTTTTACTTCTTCCTCCTGTGAAAAACCATGCTAGTCGCAACACGTCTTCTTACTTCCTCCTGTGAAACACCATGCTAGTCATTACACGTGTTCTTACTTCTTCCTCATGTGAAACACCATGCTAGTCGTAACACATCTTCTTACTTCTTCCTCTGTGAAACACCATGCTAGTCGTAACACATCTTCTTACTTCTTCCTCTGTGAAACACCATGCTAGTCATAACATATCTTCTTACTTCCTCCTGTGAAACACCATGCTAGTCATAACACGTCTTCTTACTTCTTCCTCCTGTGCGACACCATGCTAGTCGTAACATGTCTTCTTACTTCCTCCTGTGAAATACCATGCTAGTCATAACACATCTTCTTACATCTTCCTCCTGTGAAACACCATGCAAGTTGTAACACGTGTTATTTCTTCCCCCTATAAAACACTATGCTAGTAGTAACACGTCTTCTTACTTCTTCCTCCTATGAAACACCATGCCAGTCATAACACATTTTTCTTACTTCTTCCTCCTGTGAAACACCATGCTAGTCGTAACAGATCTTCTTACTTCTTACTCCTGTGAAACACCATGATGGTCGTAACACGTCTTCTTACTTCTTCCTCCTGTAAAACATCATGCTATTTGTAACGTCTTCTTACTTCTTCCTCCTGTGGAACACAATGCTAGTTGTAACATGTCTTCTTACTTCCTCCTGTGAAACACCATTCTAGACGTAACACATCTTCTTACTTCTTCCTCCTGTGAAACACCATGCTAGTCATAACATGTCTTCTTACTTCTTCCTTTTGTGACATACCATGCTAGTTATAACATGTCTTCTTACTTCTTCCTTTTGTGACATACCATGCTAGTTGTAACATGCCTTTTTCTTTCTTCCTCCTGTGAAACACCATGCTAGTCATAACATGTGTTTTTACTTCTTCCTCCTGTGAAAAACCATGCTAGTCGCAACATGTCTTCTTACTTCCTCCTGTGAAACACCATGCTAGTCATAACAAGACTTTTTACTCCTTCCTCCTGTGAAACACCATGCTAGTCATTACACGTGTTCTTACTTCTTCCTCATGTGAAACACCATGCTAGTCGTAACACATCTTCTTACTTCTTCCTCTGTGAAACACCATGCTAGTCATAACATATCTTCTTACTTCCTCCTGTGAAACACCTTGCTAGTCATAACGCGTCTTCTTACTTCTTCCTCCTGTGCGACACCATGCTAATCGTAACATGTCTTCTTACTTCCCCCTGTGAAATACCTTGCTAGTCATAACACATCTTCTTACATCTTCCTCCTTTGAAACACCATGCAAGTTGTAACATGTGTTATTTCTTCCCCCTATAAAACACTATGCTAGTAGTAACACGTCTTCTTCCTTCTTCCTCCTGTTAAACACCATGCCTGTCATAACACATTTTTCTTACTTCTTCCTCCTGTGAAACACCATGCTAGTCGTAACAGATCTTCTTACTTCTTACTCCTGTGAAACACCATGATGGTCGTAACACGTCTTCTTACTTCTTCCTCCTGTAAAACATCATGCTATTTGTAACGTCTTCTTACTTCTTCCTCCTGTGAAACACCATGCTAGTTATAACATGTCTTCTTACTTCTTCCTTTTGTGACATACCATACTAGTCATAACATGCCTTTTTCTTTCTTCCTCCTGTGAAACACCATGCTAGTCATGACATGTCTTCTTACTTCCTCCTGTGAAACACCATGCTAGTCATAACATGACTTCTTACTTCTTCCTCCTGTGAAACACCATGCTAGTCATTACACGTGTTCTTACTTCTTTCTCATGTGAAACACCATGCTAGTCGTAACACATCTTCTTACTTATTCGTCCTGTGAAACATCATGCTAGTTGTAACATCTTCTTACTTCTTCCTCCCTTGAGACATAATGCTAGTCATAACATGTCTTCCTACTTCTTCTCTTGTGAAAAACCATGCTAGATGTAACACGTCTTCTTACTTCATCCTACTATGAAACACCATTCAAGTTTTAACATGTCTTCTTACATCTTCCTTCTGTGAAATACCATGCTAGTCTTAACACGTCTTCTTACTTCTTCCCCCTGTGAAACACCATGCTAGTCATAGCATGTCATCTTACTTCTTCCTCTTGTGAAACACCATGCTAGTCATAGCATGTCATCTTACTTCTTCCTCTTGTGAAACACCATGATCATCATAATACGTCTTCTCACTTCCTCATTTGAACTGACATGCTAGTGATAATATGTCTTCTTACTTCTTCCTCCACTGAAACACCATGCTGGTTGTAACATGTCTTTTTACTTCTTCCTCCTTTGAAAGATCATGCTAATCGTAACACGTCTACTTACTTTCTCACATGAACCAACATGCTAGCCATAACGTCTTCTTACTTCCTCCTGTGAAACATCATGCTAGTCGTGACACATCTTCTTACTTCTTCATCCTGTGAAACACTATGCTAGTCATAATGTCTTCTTACTTCTTCCTCCTGTGAAACACTATGCTAGTTGTAACAGGTATTCTTACTTCTTCCTCCTATGAAACACCATGCTAGTTGTAACACGTCTTCTTACTTCTTCCACCTGTGAAACACCATCCTAGTCATAACACGTCTTCTTACTTTTTCCTCCTGTGAAACACCATCCTAGTCATAACATATCTTTTTATTTCTTCCTCCTATGAAACACCATCCTAGCCATAACATGTCTTTTTACTACTTCCTCCTATGAAACACCATACTAGTTGTAACGTCTTCTTACTTTTTTCCCCTGTAAAACATCGTGCTAGTCGTAACATGTCTTCTTACTTCTTCCTCCTGTGAAACACCATGCTAGTCATAATATGTCTTCTTACTTCTTCCTCCAATGACACACCATGCTGGTCATAACACATTTTCTTACTTCTGCCTCCTGTGAAATACCGTGCTAGTTGTAGCACGTCTTCTTAATTCTTCCTCCTGTGAAACACCATGCTAGTCATAACGCGTCTTCTTACTTCTTCCTCCTGTGAGACACCATGCTAGTCGTAACATGTCTTCTTACTTCCTCCTGTGAAATACCATGCTAGTCATAACACATCTTCTTACATCTTCCTCCTGTGAAACACCATGCAAGTTGTAACACGTGTTATTTCTTCCCCCTATAAAACACTATGCTAGTAGTAACACGTCTTCTTCCTTCTTCCTCCTGTTAAACACCATGCTAGTCATAACATGTCTTCTTACTTCTTCCTCCTGTGAAACACCATGCCAGTCATAACACATTTTTCTTACTTCTTCCTCCTGTGAAACACCATGCTAGTCGTAACAGATCTTCTTACTTGTTACTCCTGTGAAACACCATGATGGTCGTAACACGTCTTCTTACTTCTTCCTTCTGTGAAACATCATGCTAGTCATAACACGTCTTCTTACTTCTTCCTCGTGTGAAACACCATGCTAGACATAGCATGTCTTCTTACTTCTTCCTCCTGTGAAACACCATGCTAGTTGTAACACGTCTTCTTACTTCTTCCTCCTGTGAAACACCATGCTAGTCGTAACAACTCTTCTTACTTCATCCTCCTGTGAAGCACCATGCCAGTCATAACACCTCTTCTTACTTCATCCTCCTGTGAAACACCATGCCAGTCATAACATGTCTTCTTACTTCTTCCTACTGTAAAACACCATGTTAGTCATTACACATCTTCTTACTTCTTCCTGTGAAACACCATGCTAGTGATAAAATGTCTTCTTAATTCTTGTTCCTGTGAAACACAATGCTAGTTGTAACATGTCTTCTTACTTCTTCCTCCTGTGAAACACCATGCTTGTCATAACACATCATCTTACTTCTTCCTCCTATGAAACACCATGCTAGTTGTAACATCTTCTTACTTCTTCCCCCTTTGAAACACCATGCTAGTTGTAACACGTCTTCTTACTTCTTCCTCCTGTGAAACACCATCATAGTCATAAGACGTCTTCTTACTTATTCCTCCTGTGAAACACCATGCTAGTTGTAACATGTCTTCTTACTTCCTCCTGTGAAACACCATGCTAGACGTAACACGTCTTCTTAATTCTTCCTCCTGCGAAACACTGCGCTAGTCATAACACCTCTTCTCACTTCTTTCTCCTGTGAAACACCATGCTAGTCTTAACATGTCTTCTTACTTCTTCCTCCTGTGAAACACCATTCCAGTCATAACACGTTTTCTTACTTCTTCCTCCTGTGAAACACCATGCTAGTCGTATCACGTGTTCTTACTTCTTCTTCCTCCTGTGAAACACCATGCTAGTCGTAGCACGTCTTCTTACTTCATCCTGTTAAACACCATGCCAGTCTTAACACATCTTCTTAATTCCTCCTGTGAAACACCTTGTTAGTCAAAACATGTCTTCTTACTTCCTCCTGTGAAACACCATGTTATTTATTACACATATTCTTACTTCTTCTTGTGAAACACCATGCTAGTGATAAAATGTCTTCTTAATACTTGGCCCTTTGAAACACAATGCTAGTTGTAACATGTCTTCTTAATTCTTCCTCCTGTGAAACACCATGCTAGTCATAAGACGTCTTCATGCTTCTTCCTCCTGTGAAACACCATGCTTGTCATAACACATCATCTTACTTCTTCCTCCTATGAAACACTATGCTAGTTGTAACTTCTTCTTACTTCTTCCCCCTGTGAAACACCATGCTAGTTGTAACACGTCTTCTTACTTCTTCCTCCTGTGAAACACCATTGTAGTCATAAGACGTCTTCTTACTTTTTCCTCCTGTGAAACACCATGCTAGTTGTAACACGTCTTCTTACTTCTTCCTCCTGTGAAACACCATGCTTGTCATAACACATCATCTTACTTCTTCCTCCTATGAAACACTATGCTAGTTGTAACTTCTTCTTACTTCTTCCCCCTGTGAAACACCATGCTAGTTGTAACACGTCTTCTTACTTCTTCCTCCTGTGAAACACCATTGTAGTCATAAGACGTCTTCTTACTTTTTCCTCCTGTGAAACACCATGCTAGTTGTAACACGTCTTCTTACTTCTTCCTCCTATGAAACACTATGCTAGTTGTAACTTCTTCTTACTTCTTCCCCCTGTGAAACACCATGCTAGTTGTAACACGTCTTCTTACTTCTTCCTCCTGTGAAACACCATTGTAGTCATAAGACGTCTTCTTACTTTTTCCTCCTGTGAAACACCATGCTAGTTGTAACACGTCTTCTTACTTCTTCCTCCTGTGAAACACCATTGTAGTCATAAGACGTCTTCTTACTTTTTCCTCCTGTGAAACACCATGCTAGTTGTAACATGTCTTCTTACTTCTTCCTCCTGTGAAACACCATGCTAGTCATAAGACGTCTTCTTGCTTCTTCCTCCTGTGAAACACCGTGCTAGTCATAACACCTCTTCTCACTTCTTTCTCCTGTGAAACACCATGCTTGTCTTAACATGTCTTCTTACTTCTTCCTCCTGTGAAACACCATTCCAGTCATAGCACATTTTCTTACTTCTTCCTCCTGTGAAACACCATGCTAGTCGTATCACGTGTTCTTACTTCTTCTTCCTCGCACAATGCTAGTCGTAGCACATCTTATTACTTCGTCCTGTGAAACACCATGCTAGTCTTAACACATCTTACTTCTTTCTCCTGTAAAACTCCATGATAGTCGTAACACGTCTTCTTACTTCTTCCTCCTGTGAAACAACATGCTAGTCTTAACATGTCTTCTTACTTCCTCCTGTGAAAAACCATGCTTGACTTAACATGTCTACTTACTTCCACCTGTGAAACACCATGCTAGTCATAACACATCTTCTTACTTCTTCCTCCTGTGAAACACCGTGGTAGTCATAACACGTCTTCTTACTTCTTCCTCCTGTGAAACACCATTCTAGACATAACACGTCTTCTTACTTCTTCCTCCCATGACACACCATGCTAGACATTACACATCTTCTTACTTCTTCCTCCTATGAAACACCATGCTAGTCATGACACGTCTTCTTATTTCATGAGATGTGAGCATCCCTGTCTAAAACATCTTCATAAGCAATAAGTAAATGAAATACAGTACTTGTAGTATTGAATGCTGATACATGCATGCCCACTAGTCAGCTACTGGTGTTTACTAATGTCAGCTTTATGTATGTGGCCATCCTGGGGGAATGTAATTTCTATGCCATGTACACTGCCAAACCCACCTAACACCACACCCCACACATTGTCTGGGATGCAGCTACAGGGGTAAGCTGGAAGGTAGTTGGGTCTACAGCCATGACTGCACTGAACAGTCATGAGGTGTAGGTTAACACATGCATCTCATCATCACAACCAACACATACCCTTACCAGAACACAGTAAGAACACCCACACACACTACCAGAAATCACACACATTCACAGCTGTTTCTAAGTATCTGGCCAAACAAGTGACCTCCCAAGCTGGAAGAGACAGAAAACAAAATACACAAACTGTATGACATAGTTGCATAATTATGCCACACCTCAAAACACGTGGCTGGAAACATGCCCGACAGTACTCATTTGTGAATGCAAACTCTAGCACTATGCTACACACCAACCTATATGAGGGCATACATACTATCAGCTGCTTGTCTGCCATGATTAGCCACACACCCATACACTCAGATCACCTTTTGAACTATACACATGGCTCTGGCATATTCCATGTTGTCGTGCAGTACCTGTGATGCAGTAGCCTGGACTGCATGGAAACACATGTAGGGACTATCAGGTCTTGTAGCCATTGACCAGAATGATACTGCAGTACAGGGACAAAAGGATTGTATTCCACAATTGTCTAATGTAGTGGTGCAAGTCAAATGGTATCCAGTATCTGTCTGCCTGGGGTAACATGGTTGACACACCATGATGCTTTGCCAGACAGGACCTGCACCTGTCACCCCTGGGAATCTGGATACTGCCTAGAGCTCATGCTTCCCCTATAGTGCCTTCATCATGCACAGTTGAAGTGAAGGTCCACTGCTGTTACAGGGACAGCCAAGCTATAAACTGTGGGTCTCGCTACACAGTGATACATGTCAGAAACACTATATGGACTCACATATGTCAATCCCTAACATGGAGAACATATCTGTGCAGTGGCTGAGACATGTTTTAGCACTCCGGAGAGCACACCTGCATGACCATGTTATAACACATACCTCAACTCTTGGCAATTATCCTTCATTGGAACACATGGGCCGCAGGTATGTCCATATTCCTGAAGGATATGTACACCCCCACGCCAGTTGCACTTGCATAACTTCAGATGCATTATGCTGAGCAACTACCTTTGTGCCAAAGTGGAATTCAAATTGTACCTTGCGACAGATCACCCACCATGCTGTGGATTTCCCAACAGTCATAATATGCTGTAATGGGGAAGATTAGGTTTGAGACAGAAAACCATAATAATGTCTACTCTCAACTATTCCATTATGAACTGGGAAGACGCCTCATGTACCAACACCTGCACTCAATGCATGTTGGATTCCATCAGCCCCCACTGACCTGGATCACAATAGTCATACAAACAGGGCTAACAGTATGCTACACATGGTCAGTCTCCAAATCCAATGTTATGCTTCCTAAGAGCAAAGTGGTGACTGTCATGGAACCCATACAGATGGACAATGCATGTGCAAATGCTGAATCCTTTACAAATGAACCTTGAGCAGTCACATACGCGCAGTGATTGTGCCATTGAAACAAAACCAAGATTCAACCAAACACAAACAAGAAGGCAAACTGGTGGTACCATGCTTTAAACTGTACCACAGAAGGTAGTAACTGTTGCAAGAGTGTGATACGAATATGATCCAAAAGAGGGGTACATTGAGTGAGTGTGATTATTTGACTGTTGCCTCACAATATCTCGACATTCTCTTTATTTTCTTTATTTCTTCCTTGACATATGAAGAAATGCTATATTCTGGAGGTATCAGCAGGCATGAGAAATGATGTTGTGTTCCAGAACAGTTTAGGGATTTCAGCAAAGTCTCGACATTTGATTACAAAATATGCCTTGTATGTGTATGTGTGCTGGAATAGTCTAGTAAAGTATTAAACTTGAAAAGTCATTGGAATATTCCAGTGCAACAGTTGAAAATTGCAGAATCATTGTATTTGGCAGGAATTTCTGTTCCTTCTGGGGTGGGTGGCCAACACCACAGAATGCTCTAGAAAGATCTGGGCTACACTGGGAAAGTACTGGTTCTCATGACTTGTGGTAAATAACTTGGTTATATATATAGATGGGGCTCCCTGCACTCAGGCTGAAGCCTCACCTGTGGAGTGGACGCACTGCCCAGGACTGTTTTCCGGATGAGGACTCCTGCCTGACTGCATCGGGGCTTCCCAGTCAAGGTTGAAGACAGGATGAAGCTTTCTCTTTATCGGTGATGTATATGTTTTTCTTTAAATGTATTGTCTAATTTCATATTTTAGTTAAATAGAGTTTACTTAGTTTTCTGTTTTAGTGTGATTTACTGTTCAGTTACATAGACTTTATTTAGTTTTCTGTTTAGTGGCAAAAATAAAGTTTGTTACTAAATAATTTCTTTAGTGTAAAGTGAATTATTTCAAATCCTGCTCATTAGGCAATACATTAACTTGGCGACGAGGATGGGGTTCAAAATGTTTAAGAAAGGGTTTATATGTGTAACTGCCTTCATTGTTGTGATCTGTATATCAGGAGTATAGCACTCTAATTAAACTGTGGAAACAGTGTTGTGATCTGTATATACAGGAGTATAGCACTCCAATTAAACTGTGGAAACAGATATCCTTGCTTTTGTTTAAATCATACTAAAGTTTACAATTTGTAGAGACAGATGGAATGTTTCAGCCCTACTGCTCACAGTGGAATGTTTTTAACAGAGATAAGGGATATTGGAGTTTAATGAAAAACACATGCCAATGTTAAAGAAACATGACATACTGGTTAGAAAGTATATGTGCTAAGTTACATGAATACATTTTTTTCCCTTTTCAAAATTTAACAAATGTAATAGCTGCATACTAACATAGAAATATGTCAGGATTTAAAGGGTTAAAAATGAAAGCAGCTAACAGCCCAAGGAGTAATATGGACATGCCATTAGTGTTAACTACAAGGTTGTTAGAGTATTTTAATATTATAGTTTCCGACAGGATGCTAGAATGGACAGAGCATGACAGCAAAGATATTTTTAACATTCCTACAAGATGCAAATAAAAATAACAAGGGTACATTCTAATACAGTCAGAGACTGTGAAAAACAAAGCAAAAAAAAAAACATACAACAAGTGAGAAAAGTTCTGAGACAGTTGTAAGAGACAGGTTTTAAAGTAAATGCAAACAAAATACAGTTCTTGTCACAAAAGTAACATTTATAGAAATCATTATCAGACTGACAGGAAGGTCTTCTTGCTAGAAAAGAATATGGGGCATTCTGCAATTGCCAAAGCCTTCGACAATTTCAAATTTGTAAAAATTCATTGGAAAAAAAATGTTAAAGCAAAAGTTAGTACAGGCAATGGAGCTAATAGCTCCCATTAGTAAATTACATCTTGTTTGGAAAGCTGCAGCACGGAAGGGCTCACTCTCAGTGGTGCTATTACAGGCTTGGCCATAAGAGGCATCTATGAAATTGAGCACTAAGTTATGACAAGTTACTTTTTGGAAAAAAAAAGGTCCCTGCGTTAAACAATTTTTGGCCATTTACTTGAAAATAAAACAGACAGTGTTCTTTGGGGTTATAGTTATAATTCCACTTTGCTAAATAACAGTAAAAAAAAAACACAGAAGATGTTAGTCAGGCATTCCTCTATAGTACATGTAACTGGTGCATGTTTCTAGAAGGATGAAAAGTACTACACTGGGTTTGCAATAGAGACATTGCAAAAGCAAAACAAACCAATTCTGCTTAAGTTACCAGGATGCATGTCAGTACAAAGGGATGAGTTAGAAGCTGCACAATATGTTCTGCAGCATTGACATCCAGTAAATATTTGCTTTGACAATGCTTATATAGTAAATTCTCTGAGACTACTTATGGCAGTGTGGGCTATAAGAGAGTTTATTAATAGTGCAGGACTAATTCAAAAGTACAGGTTGCAGGGACAGTTCAGTATTTTAAACTTAAAAACAAAGCATCAGCAATGAATAAAATACCTGAGATTCCTATTATGCAATGCATGATAAGTTCACCTAAGACACACCAGATAGGACATGCACAGAAAGTTACATTCAGAAATTAGCTAAGACAGGCATTGGAGGGGTGGCGATGTTACATAAAAAATAGCTCAAATATCTGTGCCTAATAAATTACAAACATAATTGCTATTTTGAAACAATTCCAGTAACTAATTCTCCTGTTAAATGGGAACAGCCTTTTGCTCAGCTATCATTAGAGCAGTGATAACATGCTTGGTTTATAGACAGGTCAGTTAAATATGTAAAAAAATGTTAAAAGGCTCTGTCTTATAATCCATTAACTAAGAAAATCTTAACATCTTCAGGGAGTGGCAAAAGTAGTCTGTATACAAAATGATATGCTGTATATCAAGCACTGAAACAGGAGATGCCAGGTACATGTCATATTTATACTGACTCTTGGTCAGTGGCAAATGGATTGGCAACCTGGTTGCCTACCTGGCAGAAGAATGACTGAAAAATTCATTCAAAAAAATTTGGGGAAAAGAATTATGGCAATCAATTTGGGAAATGATAAATCAAGGTACTGTAACAGTTTATCATGTTGATGCACATTGTTCTGCAGATTCTCTAGAATGGTGGTTTAATTCTGTTACAGATGAACAAACGAGAATTTCAGAAGCTAATATACCAGATGATTCTGAACAAATGGAGATGGCAAAATGGGCACATCAGACGTGCGGACACCTGGGAGAAAAGGCCACTTACAGGTGGGCACAAACGAGAGGAATTGCACTTTCATTAGACTTAATTAAAACTGTTATATTACAATACCTTATATGTCAGCATACTCAACAAAGATCCATACCTCATATAGTTCAGGGACATATAGGATGAGGAAAGTTGCCAGGACAAATATGGCAAATTGATTATGTTGGTCGTTTACCATTAAATAAAGGCTGCCAATATATATGTACAGCGGTAGATATTTATTCTGGGTATCTTATTGATTTTTCATGCCGATGAGCGACACAGGTAAGTACCTGAAGAACTTTAGACTTAATCATTTTGTATTATGGAATGCCTTTGCAAATACAGAATGACAACGATTCCCATTTTAAGGGAAAAATGGTACAGGATTTTGCAAAACAACATAATATTGAATGGGTATTTCATATACCCTATTACCCACAGGCAGCAGGGTTAATTAAAAGAATGAATGGCTTACTTAAAGATTGATTAAGAAAATTAGGAAATGGGACTCTGCAAAACTGGAGAGATAATTTAAATGTGGCATTACAGATTTGAAATAATAGACCAATTTCAGAAACAGAAACACCATTAATGAGAATGTTAACTCCAGCGTTGCAGGTCAAACCATATGTGATGACTGAAACAATTACATATTGGAAAACACAAGCAGGTGCATTAGCTTCTACAAGAACTACACCTGAGACTGCAGGATTGAGTCTCTATTCAATGAATGCTTGTAAAATACCACCAAGGACAGTTCAGCTGATTGAGACTGGGATTGGAATTCAAATTCCAACAAAGCATTTTGGTTGGATAATGCCTCAATCAACACTTGCTTTGAAAGGTGTTCAGGTTGCAAATGGAATTATTAAAGCAGGTTATCAAGGGGAACTTAAAATTATTTTGTTAAATACTTCAGATGAGAATGTTCATGTACAGAAAAAAGATAGGGTAGCCCAAATATTTATTGTACCTGTGTTAGGCAGCACTGTCACCAGTGGGCAGTCACCGCCTGTTGCTGCCTTTGAGAGGGAGCAGATATCTTGTACGCATGAAATTAATTCAGGTGCAAAAATATGGGTCCATGAACCCAATAAACAACCTGAACAAGCAGAAGTTATTCCTGCTGGGAATGACAATACTGTTTTAATTATTAAACCAGGAAAGGAAAAATGGGAATATGTACCAGCAGATCGGTGTTATTTGCGAGAATAATCATACTACTTTTCTTTGATTTCAGATTCCAATTCCAATGCTAATTGTTGCTGGTTTCACATTGTATGGAGTCCCTTCGGCAGAGTGTGTAACACCAGGAGTAAGAGCAATTAAAATGAATTCAATGGTATTCCACTGGGGATGGGCTGCTAGTACACGAAATAAAACATAAGGAAATTTTACCTGCCCTGCTGGACAAGGATGTCCTACTACCAATTTGACTTTTGAAGGAAATTTAACTATTTGGAGGGTAAGAAGGGGGTATATTTATGTTCAGTTATTAGATGACATCAAGCTACAATAATAATTCAAAATTACACAGACATAAGATGTTGTAATTGTAAATATGAACAGACATACTGAGAAAATTACTACTTTTGCCAGAATGGAACTGATATTTATAATAAATCAATTGATTTACAGAACATTACAGTACTGTTTTGTATGAATGCAACTCAGATTATAAATAGAATATGGGCCTCTCAAATAACTATATTGAACAACCACCCCAAGGCTCTCTTTGACCAAATAATTAAAGTGCTTTCTACATGTAAATATGTAGGACAAACATATCAAAAAACTGCACTGTATTTTAATGTTACTTTTCCAAAAACAGGTAAATATAAACAAAAATGAGCTTGGTATAGCACCTTATTAGGAGGTATTGGTACAGGGTTAGGAACTTTAAATGCCATTGATGTCGAAGTCTTAGCTAATAAAATCAAAATTGTGGGTCAGGATGTTTCACAAATTATACATTTACAAGCACAGTGGAATCCTACAGTTTGGCATACCCAAAAACAGATAGTTAGTTATGAGAAAGTATTTTTGGATCAATTTAATGCTTCTGTAGTTCATAATTTGAAATTTGACAAAAATGTTACTAAGTTTGTAAACTAGGCAACATGTACTTTACAATATTTTTATGTTTCAATTCAGAAGAATTTTGTGCAGACAAAATGAATGCTTAATAATGAACATATATGGAGATAATTATTTAACAAATGGATACCTAATACTAATTGGATAAGATTGTTTTCTGAAAAAACAAGATGCACAGATAATTTTTGTAAAGGTTATATCATGCATTATAATGTCACAAATGCAAAAATAATGTGTCAATTTGTAACTTTGCCATTGGTATTTGGACCTCCTGTGTATCCATTTTAGTATTGGCTACCCCACGTGGAAGGAAATTATGTTGATTTCTGAAACCAAACGCACAAACTAAAACACTGTACTGAAACAATGGATGGACTTATTTGTGGATAACATTCCCCTATATATAAACCATGTTTTCTTCAACATTCCATCAACATCTGCAAATGGACTGTATTACCTCCTACATTTGAAATGTTTGTAGAAATAGCACCACAATTTATGTGCTTAGTGACAAACCAAACATTATTGTATACTTTGACGCATCCTTTTGTAGGTTGTTTAGATAATGTAACTCATTTACATTGGCACAATGAAACTTATATATTTTCTCCTGAGACACGTTAATGTATTTCATACCTGGTTAACAGACAAGCTGGAATATCATAATTTGATATTTAGCCTAAATCTTTTACAGAAAGTATTAAATAATACTCAACATCTTGAAAAACATTTACAGGTCATAAATCTTAGTATTTTACATCATGAAATGACAAGCATTATTATAGGGAATAAATTGGTAAGTTTAGCCAAGAAGACAGACTCTAATACTGCAAACAATTGGTGGAATATATTTACTGGATGGTCAACATCTGCTATCAAATTGTTAAATTGGTTAATACATCCAATATTAATTTTAATGATTGTTTGGATTCTGTTGACATTTTGGAATTGTGGCTTAACTTATTGTGTTCATAATAAGGTAAATACAGTCTTGAATGTTGAATATAAGTGAGTCAGTAGTCAAGGGGCTGAATGTGATATGACTGTGATACGAAAGAGGGGTACATTGAGTGAGTGTGATTATTTGACTGTTGCCTATATCTCGACATTCCCTTTATTTTCTTTATTTCTTCCTTGACATATGAAGTAGTACTATATTCTGGAAGTGTCAGCAGGCATGAGAAATGATGCTGTGTTCCAGAACAGTTTAGGGATTTCAGCAAAGTCACTACATTTGATTAAGAAATATGTCTTGTATGTGTATGTGTGCTGGAATATTCTAGTAAAGTACTAAACTTGCAAAGTCATTGGAATATTCCAGTGTAACACTTGAAAATTGCAGAATCATTGTATTTAGCAGGAATTGCTGTTCCTTCTGGAGTGGGTGGTCAACACCACAGAATGCTCTAGCAAGATCTGGCCTACACTGGGAAAGTACTGATTCTTATGACCTGTGGTAAATAACTTGGTTATATATAGATGGGGCTCCCTGCACTCAGGCTGAAGCCTCAACTGTGGAGTGGACGCATTGCCCAGGACTGTTTTCCCGATGAAGACTCCTGCCTGATTGCAATGGGGTTTCCCAGTCAAGACTGAAGACAGGATGAAGCTTTCTCTTTATCGGTGATGTATACGTTTTTCTTTAAATGTATTGTCTAATTTCATATTTTAGTTAAATAGAGTTCACTTAGTTTTCTGTTTTAGTGTGATTTACTGTTCAATTACATAGAGTTTATTTAGTTTTCTCTTTAGTGGCAAAAATAAAGTTTGTTACTAAATAATTTCTTTAGTGTAAAGTGAATTATTTCGAATCCTGCTCATTAGGCAATACAAAGAGTGGACACACATGAGTGTAGGTGATCCCTGGTCAGCCTCAGTAAAATGCAGATACACCATATAAAACCACACAAAGCTACTGTGAAACTAATCAGCCACATATTATGAGGTCAACCACAGACCATTCTATAGCTGTGTCATTAATCGTAATGGCAACGACAAGACCTGCCGTGCTGCACAGCACTATGGCATGGGAAGTACTGCACCTACAGAAATAGCACCTGTTCATCCAGATAGGGTCTTGGAGAACCTAAACCCACTCCCACCCCCCCCAACAGGTACACATAGCTATATATCCATGTACACTACAGAGCCCCTGTAATAACAACTATGCAGGTACAAGCTGCACTCTCTAAAGCCATACATACAGCTTTCATGGGACCTGTCAACATCCCAGGGTGTATCCTACACAAATGTAAAAACAATCAGCTCTCCACATACACATCATGTTCAATCATAGCTCCATGTCAGGCTGTGTACACAATGAATGGTGCACAGCAACAGTTATCACACCGCACAAAGGGGGAGACACCATTGATAACAGGAAATAGTTCACTACTACTCTGCTGAGTCTGGTCTGTAAGGCCATGAATCATGATCAACATATTTGATGTACTCAGTACAGATGTAGATGACAGTAAGGTTGATTCACACAGCATATCATGATCTTGCCAGGTCGTAGGACACCATCACCAATACTGTGTCCCAGCTACACTCAGTAAACTAGGTATATATTCCTATGTCACAGGATTGGTTGGCAACTGGACTGCTGGCAGAACAAACACTACAGAAGGTGTCTGACTAATACACCCACATCAAACCAGTGCTAGCCACAGTAATACAGGGTTCATTACTGGTACTCACCCTCTTTGTTATCTATATTACACAGACTAACACAGAAGGCATCTGCCTATTGATATTTACAAATGACTATGAACTAGGAGCAATAGTTGACTCAATGTGTGCTGCATTCAGCATACAGAAGGGCCTTTGTGTGTCAGATGTATGGTGTGTGACGTATGGCCACAATCTGACAGCTAAGTATTGCATTGTCATCCCCTATGTTAAAAACCCTGTACCCATGAACTACCACCTAGGCAGCGGTCAATGTAATGACAACTGTGTGTATATGGGATGCAGCTGGACAGTAGTCTTTCCTTTGATAGTTACTTCACCACACCAGTCAGGTAGTCATTATGTGGCACCCCTAATCATGACAGGGTGCCATCTATGGAATATAGAGATAATTGTTCAGCCATACTTAACACTCATGTGATCCATAATAGATCACATATTTCCTTTAAGGGTTATTGCCCATGTGTAGATGGCCTGCACTGCCCTTCCCAATCCCTAGGTCCACTATGTAACATGCAGCCAACCCTGAATAAAGCCATGTCCAACCCAGAGATGTTGGACATGCTACACTTAACACATCCTGATCCCAAATAAACACATACTTCATGGACATCCACCTTTCTAGTACAAGGATTACGACATGCCTGACAGATCTCTGTCCCATGCACTTTACATACTCTTGCCATACTATGCATCCCTGTCCAGTGAATCTGCACATCACCCCTCTCTGTGACATGGTGTGATGGCCGCATGCCAAATATATCAGTAACCCTGTGGATCAGTTCTGTGGCACTGCTTGAACTGGCCACTGAAACTTATCTGTCTGTTGCCTACAGCTAGGTAACCTGTCTGCCTAGGGTCATAAATGGCCCAGGGCATATAGCCTACTAGTTCACTATGACCATACATGCTATAGTTGATATCCAGCCCTACAAATACCATCAGGCTAGATATTGTCCCATGTGTTTCACATGTGCAACACAGGCAATACATGGCAGGATGCTACACAGCTGTACAGTGCCATGTAGATATATATGGCAAAACACATACATGTAAAACATTCTGTGAGCAAGTCTGCAAGGTCACAAGTCACATCCCTAAAGCCTATATATGACTATATATTTGACATATACACAGCATTAAGGTTGATTGCATTAATGTGAACACATCCAGGCATGTACTGATAGGTAAAGACACCAGTACAGGCAAGCAGACATGCCCATGTCAAGACAATATCCACATGGAGTATGAGCAATGTCATCACATGACACACACACATATATGGTGATAACATCACATCACCAGTAAGTGTCAAATGTGTGTGACTTAAATATGTCAGTGGTGCTAGCGTCATGTAGATTTGCAAATACTTATTTGTAATCTTAATAAATGTGATACACATGTATGTTCAGTTGTACTTCTGTACTTCTCTGTGAGTTACTGTGACCTGTCTCCATCATTATGTCTTCCAGTATGCCACGTAGCAGGCTGCCAGCATACACCTGCTTAGAGGATGAGGTCCTCATCCCATACCTCCTCGACAACCATTCAACACTCTTCAGCCATGTGCCACATGATGCACAGCAGCAGGATGCCCTGTGGGAGGAACTCCGCAGGAGGGTAAATGATGTTGGTGGTCACAATCGCACCTATCAGCAGGTGTGCCAACACTGCATGACCTCATAAGACGGGAGAAACAGTGTGCTAATGCAATCACCAGGGAACAAGGTGCAACAGGTGGGGGACCACTCAACCAGCCCCCACCCACACGTACCGAGGAGCTACTGGCCAACCTAGGGACACCTGCAGACCTCCACCCACAAGCTTTAGCTGGTATTGTGGAGGTGGGTGTCTCTCAACCACCGAGCCTGGAGTTGCCTGGGAAGTTAGTACTTCACATATAACACAACTATATTTCACATAGTTACATGTGTTACTGTACAATATGTAATGTAACATCATATGCAAGGCATGTATGCACACATGTCACATACTATAGTCTGCTACTCTATGTATGCACAGATGTGCATACTCCATAGTATAGTGTATTGTACTGGCTTATGTGCTAACATTGACATTGCACCCTGTAGCTATCACACAGGTGTGGATAATGATCTTACTGCTGTGACAGTCCTGTTTAGGTACCTCTGGCATTTTGCAGTGACAGCAGCCTGTGTCAGGTGAGATTGTTATTATTTACCAGGCTTGATAATGCACAGATCATATTAATTGCATGTTATCTGCCATAACACATGTACACATAATGTATGGTGGTCCTGTTAATAGACACTGGTCAGACCTGCAGTACATCACAGTGGTTGCCCGTGTGAAACAAATGAAGATTATATGAAAGACCTACACTAAACCTTCCAAATTGTCATTGCCAGATGGGTGGACAACTGTGAATACAATGGTGGAGGTGTGCTTCACTGCAGGGACAGGTACTACATATCAGCATTACACATGTTGAGAATACAAACAGTACTGTACAGAGAGCATATGTGTGCACACACTCTAAATGTGTTGGAGCTGGAGTATGACTGGCCCACAGGATACACCCTTGTGGATTATTCACTTGCTATGAATGTCACATAATGTCATGTGTTATCTGACATGTCCATGACATGTAGTGGGCTGACTGCAGCACTGCTCAACTATCCTGCAAAACATAATATCTCACATCTCATACATATCACCCTTTGTCTGCATAACCCTGTCCTCAGTGGAGCATATGACATCTATGGGTGTATGTCATATGGGATAACACTGACATGTGAAATAGATGGCCATCACAACCATTGGACAGAACATGTGTACACATGGCCATGGAAGATGGCCAGAGACATGAAGCAACACACACACAGCAGAAGTGATGTACATTTGTGTACACCCTGTTGTACACTGGCTCGACACAATACAACTATGGCCTTTGTGTAATGGTGATATTGCAGATGTGAAACACTAAACATCATACAGGCCTGTGCACAGCTTGTGTAGGCATAATATGAAACCACCACATAACATGACTTGAACATCTTGAGTGTGTCACAACATGAAAGCATTCACCTGTACAGTATCCAAATACATACATGTGTTGCACAACATACACATACAACCACATCAGGCCGCAGATACAGTACATTCACCTTGTTGGTGTCAGACATCACTGTCATGCCTACTCCTCATGTGTGTGTGAGGTAAACAGATGGCATGTGGGACACAGAGTACTGCCATGTGTGGGCATAGTTGCCAGGCATCAGTAATATGGTTGCAGATGTGCAGGGGTATCATCCGTATACCCTTCTGTGACCTGTGTCACACATTCCACATTAGGGTTTAGTGTGTATACACCTCAGTGACATGGGTCACATTCCACATTAGATATGTATTGTGTGTAAACACAGTAATGGTTATGAACTGTGTCAGTACCTCACACTGTATAGCAATAGTGAAGCCACATGATGCCCTGCAATGGCTATGCACATCAGCTCAATGTGCAGTATGTCACTGCATATTTGTAGGGCAGACAGACAACATTGCGTCAGCTGAAGGCCCATGTTAGTATAACACGTCCCTGCATTGGGACACCATTACCATACTGTAGATTGGAAAGGACACCATTGTGTTACACATGTATGCATGTCATTCAACATGTCAGCAGAAGACATGTCATACTACATGTGATTGGCAAGGTCATACGCCACACATCAGGCTGGTGTACTTTAAACCTGTGCTGGTCTGTGGCACCATTGCAAAGTAGGGACAGCCATGTCAAACGTGTGTACAGCCACATACACAATGTCTGTAGACTCATCTCAGGGGTAGGCGGAATAATGTTGAACAGACATGCACTGCTTTGGGGGAGATACGCAAGCTAGGGCTCAGGCAGACATAGTATTCCGTCAACATACCCTTCTGCTCATGTCCTCACACATAGGGGCAGTGGCAAACACAAAGCATCAGTGGCAGATGTACAAAGGTCAGCGATGGTCTGTTAACATGTGGTGTATGTTGCACACACCATGGCAGTGCTGTGCAATGGTGCATACTGCATGCATTGTGTTGCAGGTACGGGGCATAAGCTCTTAAAACAAATGGTGCAATACAGGTATGTATGCGAACCACCACTATAATTGTGTAAGGTGCATTCCATCTGCTATAACACATGCATGCTGTTGTGTGCAACTCAGGGATGTATGATAACTACCACTATAATTGTCTAAGCTGAATGCCATCTGCCATATCACCTGCATGTTGCATGCCGTTGGGTGCCATAGCATGTATCCGTGTGTCGGTGTGTGTCTGTATGTCTGTGTGGTATAACTTGTAATGTACAGTTCTTGTCTTCCCCTGACAGGTGTCGATGTAGGTGTGTTGCCCTTCTGTGGTCCACCTGATGTTAGTGTCCCCACAAACTCTAGCAGTGATGATGAAAGTATGATTGAGGCACAGGCAGGGTTGTCAGGGGCTGAATCTATGCCATTGGTTGCCATTTCACCTGTATCCCCCTCATCCTCACATACAGTTCCCCTGCCTACACATACCCCATCACCACTGGCCATAGAGGAAGGACAGTTGGCAGGTGGTAGCATGGAACAGGGAAGTGTGGAGACTATGGAAGGTGTGCCTGCACACCATGATCCCAGTCAACTGACTGGTGATGTCCCACACAGGCATGTGCCCAGTGCTGCAAGTAGGAGGACCACTGGCCAACATGCCCCTGCAAGACAAAGCACATCAGCTGGAATCACTAGACGCATGTTTCAGGCTGTAATGGAGGCACAGGCACGTGCTGCATGGCACAACAGAGAAGGTCTGAGGCTTCAGAGGTCTGCTGTCTGTTCATTAAGTCAGAACATCCAGGCAACTGCAAATGCTCACCATCATCTTGCAGATGTTTTGGATAGACGATTGTGTGACATGGTGGGAGTCCTTGACCGTGGCATGTCAATCCTCGAGCATGGAATGTCTGTGCTGGAACATCTGGTAGGTGTGAGGCATCGGGCACGTGGACGTATGTCAGCTACATCACCTGTTGAAGGTCTGCATGTACATGCTACTGCACATGCCCGCTCCCATAGTGGCGTTAGCAGCAGCAGTGCAGCTGGTGCTGTTCAGTCTACACCAAGACACAGCAGGCCACATGTACGTGGTCCTGGACGGGCCCAACAGGGACACAATTCCAGTGGACATGTGTCATTGGACAGTACCCAGTCTGGACCTCTGCCTGGTAGTGCCCATGCAATCCCTGGCAGGCGCAGGTCATGTGGCCATGCCTGGACACCGTGAACTGTGAAACCTGCCTTGTAAGTCTGCAGCTGTCAATAATACCCCTGTGTAGGCCAACCACATGCCAGACCCGTGTGCATGCATATACACACACACACACACACACACACACACACACCAGAAACAAATGTAGGGCACCTCAACACACGCACACACATGCATAACATCCACACATGCCCAATTATATCACAGGCCCTAACACACACACATGATGTCATCCAATGGCACAACCTCGGCCTCTGGCAAACATTATCACCCTGTGCATATGATGATGCCTGCGTCACATCCCTGTCATCCACACCATTGGTGCAGGGACATACTCATATGGTCTGATGCACAGGGTAAACATACTAGGTAGACAATTGTAGATTAATATTGTTAAGTAGTGTTGACAGGCAGCAGACATACCATGTCTTACAGTTTTAGTATGCATTTTGTACATTTGACAGTATGTATCATGTGTAGCAACACTAACAGCATGTTGATCTTAATGTTCTTCCTTCCTCTTTCAGGTGTAGTTGCATGTGCCGGGGGATGTCATTGTTTGCAGTTAGTGTCCAATATGTACATGTTGACCACTCACAGGTCTGTATGACAATACCTGCATGCACTTTGTAGCTTCCACATCACAGTTATAATCTTCCATGTTTCAATTATGTTTACTGTTCTAATGATCCAAGAGCATGATAGCTGTGTAGTAAGCTACTGTGTTCAGTGCCGTCACATCCATAGTGGGTGACATCACAGGTATAGTTACCTGGACGAGGATGAGGTAAAAGAGTGGTATAGTGGATGACAAGGGTAAACACCAGTGGAAATAGTGGCTTCTCATTGGGAAGCAGTAATACCCGCTGTCATGACAGGATGCAAACACAGACACACCCACACACTCAGGGATTCACAGACACAGTAACACACACTCTGACACACACACACACACACACACACACACACACACACACACACACACACACACACACAGTTGCCAGTGTTCGGATGAGAACCCCTGCCTATGTGCAAATCATCATTATAGTATTACACAATTAAAAGACGTACCACAGAGATTACACATGTACAGGTAGTCGGAATGGCCTAAGATCAAAGACATTGACAGGGATACTACACTGCAGTGAGTGTATGTGGGGAGGGGGGGGTTCATCAGTTGACTATGTAACAACAAGTCACACCGCAGGGTGTACATGCTAACAGGCAGTTAGAATGCCCATCTAAGATTGATGATATCAACAGGGATACTAGATTGCATTGAGTGGATGGGGGGAGGGGGCATTAACATTTCACTATGGTAAAATACAGCCTCACTCCAGGGACCAGACAGCCATACACACAGACAGCCACACACACACACACGCACACACACACACACACACACACACACACACACACACACACACACACACACATACTGTGGTATTCACAAAGATATACACCTATGTCACACACATACAGACACTTGACATGTGTGAGGTTCAACCACCTGCCTATGCCTTTCTTTCTACACTTCATCTGTACTGATGTCAACAACAGTGTTCAGGAGAGTGAAAAACATGTGGGATGTATTCCCAACCATACGTGACATATATGGACACACACACACACACACACACCCACACACCCACACGTGCCAGTACTGTGAAGCAAACACCTGCCTATCTCATGATAGGTATTACAGAAGTACAGCACTATTGCATTCACTACAAAGTGTACTGACTCTTTCCTTTGCCAACTGTGCTGATATATGCACAATATATGCACAGGGGAGGTATTACTGTTACAGGTGTCAAGAGGTTTGCCTTCAGTGTCACCCTTACTGCATTCTACATTGTCTGTCTTCCACTTCAATTAACAAAACCAGACCTTAGCAGTTACACAGGTTATTGTAGGAATGGTTGTAACACACCAGTGAGCTGTCCTCAGTAATCATTCATCTGCAAAGTAGCCAAATGATTTAGTAGTCATGTCCAAACATCTGTCCATACCTCATGTACAGCTTACTGTACTTTGAGCATATCACCATATACAGTTGACAATATTGAGGCTGTATTACAACAGCATGATGTATTAAGACAACAGTCACCTTCAAACATCAGACACTGCACATGCATGGAATCTAAACAAACATCAATACATGTACACATATGCGGTCTACATCAATAAGTGGACTAGCAGGTCAAGAGGATACATTCCATATCTTCCCCACACCATGTGTGAAACATAACAGAGCATTACACCATAATGGATGTTGTATTCATGTACTGGTAGGACACAACCACCTTCA